>NW_007726618.1:868609-897657 GCF_000696425.1 Galeopterus variegatus | reverse complement strand
CGACACCAAGCCAAGGGTTGCGATCCCCTTACCGGTCACGAAAAAGACAAGAAAAAAAAAATTACTATTTTTTTAGAAAGTAATTAAAATAATGTTAGTACATTTTCTAAAATTGAGAAAACACATAAAAGAATTTAAAAAATGAAAATTCATGTCAATTTACTATCTAGAGTTAAACACTAGTCAACAGTAATGTTTTAACATATGACATTTCTTTCAGAATTTCCTATAATAGTGGCACGCCACTATCGATCATATCATGTAATCAATTTAACTGGATTTTTTGCTTAACATTATGAATGCTCTTCCATGTCATTAAATATTTTTTTCTGCCATAACATTTTAAATCTCTAAAACATTTTAGTTTATGATGTGCCATGATTTATTTCATTAGTCTACTAGATTCTCTTCTTAAGTTATCTCATTTCATTCTAGAAATCTTTGATTTTGAAAGTAACTTTCCCACCTCATGCATCTAAGTAGTTACTATAGTAGTGACAAAAAAGTAATATTTTGTCAGAAATATGAAGTGTTGCCACTCCTCATGTGACTCTAAGTCCTAGGAGACAGTATCAGTATGCTAGCCATTCTCATGGAGAGTGCAATGTGCATAGTAGGATCAGCAGTGTTTATGGCTGATCACCTGATGTTAATTGAGCACATACATGCTTATCTTAGTTTGTGCATGCACAGAGAGGATAAAGGAAGAAGGGACTGTCTTAATTGATGTATTAACTTGCCAACTGGGCAAGTAATCAGAAAAGTAGGGTTTAGAGTTAGACAAGTAAGAAAGAATTTTATTCTGGAAGTTAAAGAGACAAATGACAAAGAGAAAAGAAAGCAAATTGGCTCAAACACATGGAAATTAAGGACAGACCATTGTATGTGATGGAATTCCATAAAAGAGGGTGATGAAGTAATTAAAGCCAGAGAAAGGAAAAGAAATAACAGGGTAATGGTTATTTAAATAGGAATATAATTATGGTATGTTAGAAGGAAAGTAAGAGGGAGTAATAGAAAATAGATTTACTTTCTTACTTGAAACAACCAAAAAATTCAGATATAATGGACAAAAGCAATGACTGTTATGATATTAAATGTTCAGAAAGTGAAGAACAGCAATCGGTAAGAAACAGGAAACAAAGAAGTAGAGTTCTATGACTGCGTGAGCTTACTGCCTTGAGTTTCCAGGCTGTGGCACGGTTGATGGAAGCCAGGCAGAGCATGACTGACTTCCTGAGCTGAGAAGACAGAGATGAAAGTCTGGGGACATGCATTTGGTGAGAGTTTCCAGAAAAGAAAAGAGCCAAACTGAGAGAGAATTCCAGAGATCTGCAGAGGACTCTCTTTTAGCAATTGAATCCTGTTCAGCACCTTTGTGTGAGGAAACTACTCACAAACCAGGAAAAGAACCATCTAAAGGGATTAAAAGGAAGAGTATCCAGAACTCAGATAAGGCTGGGAATAGAGGCCATTCCCTATTGTGAAGCTGGAAGACTTCATAATTCATAAATCATTGGATAGAATACTTAGAAGGGTCTTGCCTCAGTAATAATTAGCCCTAGATACTGCTCTGTCCCTGCCTGACAAATATTAAACAAGACACACACACACAAATAAAACTATTTTCAAGTAACTAAACTGTGTCCTAAAACAGAGCTCAAGATTATTTATAGTAATACAAAATAACCCAACATTCAACAAGGTAAAATTCAGACTGTCTGGCATCTAATCAAAAACTATTAGGAATGCAGAGAAGCAGGAATTTATGAACTATTATCATGAGAAAAACCAGCCAATTAAAACCAGCTCAGAACTGACACAGATTTTAGGATTGGCAGACAGAGACATTAAAACAATTAGTCTGCGTTCCACATGTTCAAATGGTAAGTAGAAACACGGAGATATAAAAATCTAAATCCTAAAAAATAATTCTACAATATCTAAGACAAAATATACACTGGGTGGGTGTCTTAGACAACTTAGTATATTACAACATATTAGCATAGACTAGATGATTTAAACAACAAACATTTATTTCTCACAATTCTGGAGGCTGTGAAGTCCCAGATCAAGGAGTCAGCAGACTTGACTTCTGCTGCAAGCTATCGCTCCCTTAGCTGTGTCTCCACAAGGAGCAGAGAGAGAGACAGCTCTTGGTCTTTTCTTATAGAGGCACTAATCCCATCATGATGACTCCACCTTCATGACCTCATCGAAACCTAATTACCTCCCAAAGGCTCTATCACCAAATACCATCATATTAGACTAAAAGGAACATGTTGGGGATTAGGATTTCAACATATGAATTTAAGGAGGGACACAAACATTTAGTCCTCCATAGCAGTGGAATTAACAATGGATTAGACATTGGAGAGAAAAAGATGAATGGATTTTAAGACATAGCAATAGAAACACTCCAAAATGAAACACAGAGAAGGAAAATAAATAAATAAATACAAAATGCATCTATCTGACGGACTGGAGCAGTTACTATCTGCTGCTAAGGTTTGTACTACAGATGCAAGGAAAAAGTGTCCCTGCACTTTCTGTCTTTCTGAGTGTGGCAGCCAAGAAGGAATACAGGAATTACCAAAACCATAGGAGGTAGGGATTAATTTTTGCAACTGAGAAATAACCTTATAAACAGCCTGCTTACACCAAAAAATTGAATATAGAGTTAAAAAAAAATTTGAAAAAGTGTCAGTGAGCTAAAAGATAATTTAAAGTGGCCTAATATACATATAATTGGAGTTCTTAAAGAAAGTGGGGAGATAGAAAAAAATATTTAAATACATAATGACCATGAATTTTTCAAATTTGATGAAACTATAAACCTCCAGATCTAAGGTGCAGTAAAACCCATGGACAACAAATGTGAAGAAAAGTACACAAAGGCACAAAATCATAATCAAATTTCTCAGTAATATAAAGAAAGTCTTAAAAGCAGCCAAAGTGGAAAAAAACAATATGTAGTTGGACTGCAGAATTCTTTGGAAACAATACAGATGAGAGGCCAGTGGAGAAACATCTTTGAATACTGAATTATATATACACAAAAAATATATTGCAAAACAAAGTTGCATGAAGATCTGAGTATGCACAAAAAGGCTGAAAAAAATTTAAGGAAGTTCTTCAGTGATTTGCATCCAAGTCTTAATGTATACAGGTGACTGAGTGACAACACAGAAAGGTCAATGCCATTGAAAGAGAAGTTTAATGTTATTCTCAGTTCCCCTAGAAATAAGTCACGGTGAAGCATGCAGGGCCATAGGGGAAACACCAGACTTGGTCAGGAGTCAGAAAAGAGTGAGGGGAAGGCATGGGCCACAACTTGGAGTTTCTATGAGAAAGACAAGGCAGAGAGGGATCAACAGTGTGGGATCAGCGATTCTGAATAATTCCAGCAGGTGTTGAGGCATAAGTGTTGTCTCAAGTTTTCTGGTGCCAGTCCTGGTTTGATTTAGGATAGGGAAAATACATATTGGCTTGTTCTGAGAGAGTTACATAAAGGAGGTGATGTGGGTATGAACTCTGGATTGTATGGTTTGTATGAGAAAGGAATGTTCACTGACAAGTTCTTTTCTGTCTCCAGAAATTTGCAAACCCTCGGGGGGACAGTATCTCCCCAGGCAGCAAGGCCCTTCCAAGGATGTGAAAACATCATGAAAATAGAAAATAAAAATATGAATAATAAACTTGTTCCTCTTCTGTTTTCTTGTCATATTAAGGAAACTTTGCAGTGAAGATAATGGAGACATTTGGAGAAAAGAGCATAAGTTTCCCTAAACAGCATAGAGAACATTATATTATGAGAATAGAAAGGAGACATACAAGTATAAGAAGTCCTTATGGTCCATCCCATAACTAACTTTCCCATTTATGTGGCATTAGGCAGGAAAATAGACCTAAAATTTTGGGGGGTTTCTAACCATATTTTGGTGGAGTTGTAAAGTGTGTTAGAAATAAGATAAGTGAGCGCGGCGGCGCTCCCGCCGAGAGTTCGGATCCCACATACAGACCGGTTCCCGCTCACTGGCTGAGCGAGGTGCAGCCGCAACACCGAGGGTTGCGATCCCATTGCTGGTGCCGGTCCAGTACGGGCGCGACCCTGAGGGTTGAGATCCGTTGCCGGACATGAAAAAAGACAAAAAGGAAAAAAAAAAAAAAAGAAATAAGATAAGTGAGCGCGGCGGCGCTCCCGCCGAGAGTTCGGATCCCACATACAGACCGGTTCCCGCTCACTGGCTGAGCGAGGTGCAGCCGCAACACCGAGGGTTGCGATCCCATTGCTGGTGCCGGTCCAGTACGGGCGCGACCCTGAGGGTTGAGATCCGTTGCCGGACATGAAAAAAGACAAAAAGGAAAAAAAAAAAAAAAGAAATAAGATAAGATCAAGGTGGTAGGTCCATCAGTTATGTTGTTGGAGGGTATGAATTAAAAGTTGGTAATGTACATGTAAAGATTAGTGATATTTGTGTGTAACCATTTGGTAATGGCAAGAGACACAGGGAAGGAGGTCATGGTGAAGGATATCAGTAGGAGAAGGCACTGGGGAATGGGTGGGTGGTCCTCTCCCTGAGAGTCAAGGGGATGACTGATATGAGGCAGGTGCCTTTTGGGGAAAGTAATAACCTCCATTATTTTTTAGAATGGCATAGGTAGTAGTAACCTCTACCTTAAGGCATGTGCACATTTGGCAGAGAGCAAGAAGTATATCAGGGGCATGGGCTAAGCAAACAGTGAGCTCAGAAACATAATAGAATCCCTAAAGTCAAAGGAAGAAAAGCAAAAGTGTCCAAAGTCCAATTTGTGCCTTTGCAGAGGCAGTCTATGGGCATCACTGGGAAGCAGGCGTTAGTGTCCTGCTGGAGTCATCTCCAGTGCAGGAGGTGAAGTCATCTTCATGAGTAAGGTTGTGGGTTGGGTCCATGTCATCTCAGGTGATATCATTTCTGGCATTGAGCTCCTGGGCCAGGGTGATGTCATCTGGGATGTAGAACTTGAGATATTCTTTTCCAAGTGGATACCCACTTGGGTTAATGTCAATCCAGCATTTGCTGTGTTTGGCTGAAACACTGGCTTACTTGGAGGGTTTGGGTCTCTGGATTGTAAATCAATGAAAGCACCCAGATCAGTAGTAATATGAGAAATAGTCAAGAGAATGGTGAGCATCTGCACTTAATAGGGTTTTCGTTTTTATTTTTTGGTGGAAGTTTAGGTTCAAACTGGTCCTATATCAAATGAGCAGCTGCCTGGCCTGCGGAACAATTTATGATTAATGGGTCACGGGAGAGTGTGTGTCCTGGATCTGCCCTCCAGCCCTTATAGAATCTGATCAAGATCAAACATTTATCAAGATAGGCCAAGGCCTAGGGCAACATAGAGGCTCATTTAAGGACTTATCTATCCAACAGGAATTTTAAAAGGAGTTTTTGAGGAGACCATTATGTCTCTGAGTTAAACTGGCTATCTTGGACTTATTAGGGACATGAAAGTTCTATTGAATTCTTCTTCCAAGAGCCTAGCATTGTGTATTTTGAAAAATTAAAGGTGTGTCTTAGCTACTATCAGTAATTTCTGTAACTCCAAAGGAATAAGTAATGTCTTAACAAGGCCTTATATTGTTTGTCTTAGTATTTGCAGAGACGTGTGGTTTTGATTTTTATTTTGGTTGTCTGTGAGACAAGAGATTCCCAGAAACTTTTACCCTGAAGGAGACAATTTTTAGATAATGGTCCAGTAGTTTATAATAAATTTGAAGGTGAGACCACTTGTTGGCCAGGACAAACAGTGTTAATACTTGGCCTGAAGTTTGGCCAAGTGTTTTGGCCTTTGGGTCCTATCCTTTATCGGGGACATCTGGCTAAAGGATGGAACGCTAAAAGAGTTCCATTGAACTCCATCACTTCACATAGTTAGCAGCACCATTTTCATAGACCACAGACTCCCATTGCTATTCATTCAGTTAATCCCAAGGGGCTTCCCAGGTAGCCAAGGGCTGTGTTGGAAGGATGATCTCTTCCAGCACCATACCATCTGGCTAGGGACTGAGGATGGAGAAGCCACCCCCTCTTGCAGGTGGAATATACCAGAGGACCCAGGTTTGGCTGCATCCTGTATTAAACAAGCCATGGGAGCCATGCTGAGCTTGTGGGGTGCTGTTTCTACAACACAAAGCATAATGGGCAGCTGGGGATGGAGGGTCACAGGCTCATGGTCTGTGAGAGCCTCTGTTTTGGGGAAATCCCAATATGTGGGGAGAAATCGTTGTTATAATGGCATATAGCAAAAGGTCAAAAGGGGCTGTATCTTCTCTTAGAAGTCCTTGAGTAACTAATGGCTATCATAGGTGTTTGAGAGACTCCAGGAGTCATGAGAAGAGAGAAAGAGAGAGAAACCTTTGTGACCTTGCGTTAGAAAAAGATTTCTCAGGAATGACATTGAAAGCATAATCTTTAAAGAAAAAAATAATAATAATTGAACTTCATTAAATTTTAAATTTGTTTTCTTCAAAATACACTATTAAGAAATGTTTTTAAAAAGCTACAGACCTGGAAAAAAAAAAATACTTGCAAAGCAAAGAATTTATATTCAGAATGTATTAAGAATCTTCAAGCTTTATAGTAAGAAAATGAACAACTCATTTAAAACATAAGCAAAAGAGTTGAATGAACTCTACAAAGAAAGTATATGAATGGAAAATAAATGCATAAAATTATTTGACATCATTAGTCATTAGGGAAATAAAATTAAAATCACAATGAAATACCACTATATATCAATCCAAATGTCTAAAATCGGGGTGGGGGAGCTGACCATATGAAGTGTTTCTGAGGATGTGGAGGAACTGGAACTCTCTTATATTCCTAGTGGGACTATAAGGTGGTACAACTACTTCAGAAAACAGTTTGGCATTCTCTCAAAAAGTTAAACATTTACCTACCATGTGATCCAGCCATTTCACTCTTAAATATTTACCCAACAGAAATAAAAGTATATGTCCATAAAAAGACTTGCATGCAAATGTTCATAGCAGCTTTGTTTGTAATAATAACCTAGACCTGGAAACAGCCAAAATGCCTATCAAAATGGGATTGCATTAATAAATTTTGGTGTATCCATAAAAAGAAATGAACTATTGATATATGCAACAGTATGGATAAATCTCAAAGTGATTGTGTTGAGTGAAATGACCCAAAGAAAAGGGAGTGCATATTGTCATTGTATTTTATAAACCACTGCAAAATTCAAATTAACCTATAGTGACAGAAAGCAACTCTAATGTTGAGGATGACGGATGGGCTGGGAGGGACGGAAGGAGCAAGTTCAAAGGATACAAGAAAACCTCTGGGGGTAATTGATATATTTACTATGTTGACTGTGGTGACAGTTTCATGGGTGTATACATATGTCAAAATGTATCAAAATGTACCTTACACCTAAATAAAGCTGTTTTTAAAATGACAATTTAAGGGAGATACATGGAGCAATGACTACTGGTGGCACAGTAGAGTTCAAAACCTGATAACCCCCTAAACCAAAAAAAGAAAAAAACAAAAAAAAGAATGGAGAGACTATCAATTAAGTACCTGGAAAGTCACAAAGGAAATGTGTTGTTTTTAATAGATAGATTGGATAGATTAGATAGGTAGGTAGGTATACAGATGATCAATAGGAGACTGTATGGTTAAAACAAATGAGCTGTCCTCCTTCTAAGCTATTTGGCTATCACAATAAACTCATAATGCAGGAGGGTCCCCATTTAACAGAGTGGGCAAAGCCAGGGCGGAGGAGGTCATTGCCCCCGCCGGAGGTTGTAAGGCTCCTGGGAAGTTCATGTCTGAGCCCCCTCACGCTATTTCTTCTGTCTGTGATACAATTGGAAAGGGCTGGAAAGGGCTGAGAGGGAATCCCTCCTCTCCCTCCCCTTAGGTCCAGAGCTTTGTCACTCTCAAAAGACACTTAACAGCAGACCCATATTTCTCATTTAACCCTTGTACAGACTTAACCACAGCTACGCAGGATCGTAACATGAATTTGTTGAAAGTTCAGAATGTTCTCAGCATATGATACAGCATCTCTGCAGGGAGATTTTAGTTCATTTTGTGGCACTTCTGCTGCTCTAACAAGATATACAATAGCACTGAACTACTCATCAGATGATTTCCAGGAACAAAGCACTTTGCGGATCTATTAGGAAGCCACGGGGTCAATGCCTAATGCTTCTGCACGCCAGGACTCGGGCTTTGCAGTTTCCCACGCTGGCCAAGCTCTAAGGGAAAGAAGTAGGAAGAAACAGTTATAAAATTTCATATTGGGAAATTGTGTTCCTCTTATCTTATTAAATCCCCCAAACTTTTATCACCGAACATCACTCTTGGCTTTGAAGAGCAAGACTGAAATAATTATCTGATGTTTCTTTTTTTAAAGTCAAAGATTAAACAACAAAAGAGTTGTAGGGCAGAGAGAAAGCCTCCAAAATTTTAAACTGACCAATACTAAAGTGTACCCATGAAAAGAAAGGAGAGCGAAGTATGAGGTAGTTGTGGTTAATTGCATGAGTTTGGTTTGTCTGAATAGTAGAGCTAACGATAAGACTATCTGCATGCTCAAAAAATTTTGTTCTTTTTTTTTTTTTTCTTTCCCCATCCCCTGGACCCTTACATATGGATAAATTAATAGAGGAAGTGGTAGCCTAATATGGAATTCTGGAGGACTTATATGCACAGCAATAAAAAATTAGGATTATATTTTAACAAGTGAGATATCACTTACATTATCAAGAAGTGGAAAATACCACAGATTTTATCCTGACACTTCTAGTATGGTTAAATTGTCAAGTTCAAAGTCAGACAGAGAAAAGTATTTCTGTCCATTTTAGGATAAGAAGAGTTTTAAAGACTCCTAATGTTCTAAATATAGTACAGAGGTGAGGGCAAAGAGGATGTTTTTCACATATAAACAAATGATGTACTCATCTAGTTCAAATGTTGATGAATACATCTCTTTACAAATAACTAAGACAGGTCCTCTGTCTTATCAATGGGTCTCCAAATTCAGTGTTTACCTCAGGTCCTAGCACCATGAGGCATTTTCTCAGAAAGTCTAGTAACTTCCATAATTATATCATTAAAATACAGAAATGCATCCCTTATGCCCTAACTCCATTCTAGCAAAATAACAACAATAATAATAAAAATAATGAGCTAACATTATCTATGATTTCATCTAAATCTTCTTGAATATTTATGTATTCATTATCTGGTACCATTTAGTATAGTCCCTAAGGTTCAAAAAATGCCCTTGCTTATAAATGATTAAACTAATGTTGGTAAGTGCTTTAATTTAGGATCTCATTTAATTCTCACAGTAACTCTGTGTAGTAAGTACTATTACTGTTTTCTTTTTATGGACAAATCTGAGGCATTGACAGGATAAGTAAATTTGCCAGGGTTATAAAGCTAGTTGATGCTCTAATTAGGGCATGAATTCAGATATTATGATTTTAATATCCTGCATGCTTAACCACTACCCTGTCTTTCAGAGATAATCTCTCTGTACTAGTTTTCTGAATTTTAGGAAAAGTTATATATTGATCTTACATATGAACATGAAAAAGAAAAGATCCTTACTTTAAATAACTTAAGTGTTGTTCTACCACTAAATGTATTAATTTTTAGGCATGATTTTTTGAAAAAATCCTCTTATTTCTATTTTCATCTCCATGTAAACATAATAAAGAATTATTATTATCACCATCACGCTTTTATTTAGAAATTTTTAGTTCATTTCTGAACACTGTAGAAGATACTTTGGCTGTGCCACTTTTTCCTGACTTGGGCTTCAAATTTCAACAGAATTTTAAATAGAACAAATTGAAATACAATTCTGCTAATGAAACTAACAGATGCATAAAAAGAAATAGTTGCAAGGTGTCATTGGATGGAGTAACTTTGTTAATAAAGATGTTGCTATAATATCAATAACAAAGACTTTTCTTTGTCTTCGGGTCTTATCTTTGCCTGTTACACAATGATATCCTACCTCTGGTGGAATGTTAAAAATCAGCAAGAAATAGTTGCAAGGTGTCATTGGATGGAGTAACTTTGTTAATAAAGATGTTGCTATAATATCAATAACAAAGACTTTTCTTTGTCTTCGGGTCTTATCTTTGCCTGTTACACAATGATATCCTACCTCTGGTGGAATGTTAAAAATCAGCAATGCTATGTGTGTGGTTCAACAGCTTCTAAAACTGCTTACTTAAAGTAACAATACTTTCCACTGTGCATTGTAAGTGAAGAACTGAAATGAAAGTAGTACCATTGCATTTAATTGGAAGATTTAGTCGGGCAGGCAAGAAAATCCCCTAACCAGAAATAGCGACATGTGGGCTAGTATTCTAGCCACTAGTAATTGCTTAATGGTACAGAGAATCCCAGTGAAAAGCCTATGAGATACTCTTACTATTACTGTCAACTGAATTCAAAGCTCTGGTTTGCTTGCTTGGGTATTATGTGCACTTATGAGATTAGATTAATAATAGCCCAAACGGGTTCTGTTATGGCAAGTACAATCTTAATGTTCCATGGCTTTAACCAAATTATTTCAGCAAGTCCCAGGTCTTAAATGAACCTCATTATTACAATCTAAATGACTTTGAATGAATTCAATCCCATAACAAAAAACGTCTAAGTCTCTCCTTCCATTTCCCCCATTTTGTCTGTGGTCCTACAACCCTACCCCCCTGCTTTCAGGTATCTTGGATTCAGCTCTTGACTGCAAAGGACTTGACTAGTCCAGTTTTCAGTACTTCCACAGCTCCATTCATATCGACTCTTCGACTCTTCTCTATCTGTGTCCACATCTATTGACCCGCTTTAAACCTAGTCAATTTACTCCTGATGGAGACTAGAAGCCTTCTGTGAGGCGTCTAGGATGCCAGACCCTGGACTGTCTAGTTTCTTCAGTCACTGTGGTCATTTTTCTTTTCCTCTGATGCTGAAAAACCTTAGAGACTCAATCGCCTCTTACATCACATTGCAGCTCAACTGAATAAGCGGTTAACTTCGTGTTTGTCACCGATCTAGGATGCCAGACCCTGGACTGTCTAGTTTCTTCAGTCACTGTGGTCATTTTTCTTTTCCTCTGATGCTGAAAAACCTTAGAGACTCGATCGCCTCTTACATCACATTGCAGCTCAACTGAATAAGCGGTTAACTTCGTGTTTGTCACCGTATGCTTTCTTAACTCCTCACCCCCTTCTCATTTATTTATATCTGTTGAGATCATGTCATAACGTTACCAAGACTTGAAACCAAGAGTTCCTTTGACCCTTTCCCTCAGGCACCAAGCTTTAGGACCTGTCCAGCCAATCACCAAGTCTCACCTGGTGCTCGTTCATACCTGTCACTGCTTTTCTGTGCCTTCTGTGCTCACTACACTTCAAGCCTGAGCACTGTATGCCTGTATAACTATGGTTATTTCTGGTAAGTTTGCAGACTCTCCCTTCTCCTACTTGTGTGCAGTAGCCAGTTCAAACTTCTTCAAGACAAACAAACAAACAAAACCAGCTAATGTTTTAATGCATTCCAGTTTAAAAGCACTTTCCCACATTATTTTATAATGCAGGATTTCCCACCTTCAATATATATCCAAGAAACTCAGAGTGTCCCAAGTGGGGCAGGCTTGTTTGGGAAGCCAAGTGTTAGTGTATGGACCGCAACTCGGGACCTGTGAGTACATTGTCTCTTCCAACTCTACCATAAGGCCACCGTCAACTCATTACTTCTCTTCTCAGAAATGGAACCACCTCATTAGGAAGGCAATGCACAAGTAAGGTGTCTATAAAGTAAAGATCCTAATGTGAGTCACAGCTAAAGATATGTCTCATGTATGCGAAAAAATAAAGTTCAAAATGATTGTCCAGCAACCACCAACTGTTCGAATGAGTTATATTACATGATGAAATCATGTGTACTATGCTTTTGAAGATGATTTACTGCCATGAGGAAATGTTTGTGATAAAGTATTTCAAAAATGATATAATTGTAGGAGTCATATTTGTTCTGAGCCTACGCTGAATGCTCAGCTTTTTACCTACATTCCCTTTTTTACTATTCACTGCAAAAGTAAGATATAAAACTGTTCAAACCTTGCCATCTTTTGACTTGCCTGCATCTTTCTAAATTTGGTAAAGGAGCACTGTATTAGTTTATTAAGCAGAAAACATTATTTCAAAAGCTAAATATTAACTCAAATCCAAACACGATTAAGCATCTCATTTATATCTTGTCATAGCTATCTTACAAGAGCCCTTAAAGGATCAGACATCACACCCTACCATTTGTAAACTTCACTAGAATATACACCCCTTACTAAAATGTAAATTTCTCAGGAGAGGAGTCATGTTTGTGTTTTAACACAGTGCTAAGCACAATAGATCTTCACAGAACATCCTATCTCTAGCCACCACAGTAGGAAAAAGCTGTTTTCTAAATTTTCTACAATAACTATATAACCACATAGGTAGCAAGAAAAAAGTTAATGTTTTTAAAAAGTAATTTTAGTAACAAATACAAAGAAGAAAAAAATTAGCCAAATGTCCCCATAAGCTTAGTACTCTCATGAACCATGCTGATATTAATTTACAAAATGAAAGAATGTAAATGCATAATTTAAAAATTCAGAATATCCAAAGTAAAAAGTGAAAGTTTACTTCTCAATAACCTCCACTAGAACCTAAGTACAGCTAGCATCATCATTTTTTATGACTTCTTCCAGAAGCCCTAAACATTATGAATGTTTTAGATTATGAAATACATATGGGCATATGCTATGTATTTGCATATTTACATTTATACATAATAGTAGAAATAAAATACATATAAAATATGTGTATATTTATGTGCATACCTCATAAAAATATCATGTACATATCAGAAAAAGAAATCATATTATATACACCATGGTGCACTTGATTTTTTCACTTAGCACATCTAGGAATCTTTCTATTCAGTGGAATTTATCATAATTGAACACACCCCTATTAACAAATACTTTGGTTGTTGCCAAAATTATTTTTTAATGCTTTTGCAAAAATTATATGTATTTATAACACACACATATATAAATTATATATGGAAGATATATATATACACACACATATGGGTATACATGTATTTGTGTGTATGTGTGTGTATGTTTATGTGTAACTTGTAGATCTCCTAGCAAAGTACAGCAATGTGTTGCTTAACGACGGGGATATGTTCTAAGAAATGAGTCCTTAGACAGTTTTGTCATTGTGCAAACATTACAGAGTGTACTTACACGATCCTACATGGTATAGCCTGCTACACACCTAGGCTATACGGTATAGCGTTACAATCTTATAGGACCACCATCATATATGTGGGCCACCCTTAATCAAAATGGCATTTTGTGGCTCTTGCCTGTACTTATTTTGAACATGGAAACGCATCAGTAAATTGTCCTCCAGAAAGCTTGGAGGAGGAAGTAGTCCACCTCCCCCAACTCTAACCCTGGGGAGAAACCCACCTTGGCATTTGTTTCACCAGAGAGATGAAAACCGGTAATCTGCTGTTATTTTTATTTGCTGTTTTTAAAATTGTGAGTAAAACTGAGAAACAAAATATATTTATTGGCCATTTGTATTTTTTTTTGTAAACTGCTAGTTTTCTATGTAAAGATTTTTTAATCAATTTGTTTGAACTCATTTAAAACAGACCTTTGTGAAATGAACACATTTTTTTCCCTGGGTTAGCTTGATCTTTTGACATCTAAAAATTGTACTACTTGTTGTTCCTGTTGTTATCCAGAATATTTTTAGTCGAGCACATGCAGTACTTTTTTATAAATAATTGGTGAATTTTCTGTTTATTACAAGGACCCACCCACTCTTAAGAGGATAAACAAATTTACCCATGCTTTTTTCTGAAAGTTTACTTATTGATTGTTGCATCTGAATTTTTTTGTTTTTGTTTTTCCATATAATTATGGAAAATTATATTTTCCATATAATATAATATAATTTGTATTATATACTTATATAAATATAATTTATATTACATATTTATATAATACAATTTATATTATATATTTATATAATATAAATATAGTTCCATACGTCCCCGTTCCCCCCCATGCCATATCTTCTCCTAACAGCTATAGTTTGAGGAATATTTCAGTAGCCTGAGGACTGGGGATGGGATTTCTATGCAACCTCAGTGGTTAGAACTGGTTTCTGCCCTCTGCTCTTGTTAAATGTCAAGGTTGGCTTCTCAGGGATGTATCCTACTCAAGTAGGAGATACAGTGCGGGGCCCTCGAGGCTTATTGGCATCAGAGGTTGCATAGATTGTCCACTTTCCTTGCCACTTTCCATGACACTTTCCACTCTTCATTAATCCAAGAGGCAAAAGACTTTTGGCTTCTCCCTTTACAGGGCAAAGGGCTGGAAGGAACAGCACCTGGGTCTCCCAACCAGCCTCTCTGCACCTCCTGTCCCCAGCAGACCAGAAAGCTCTGAGCAGCCTGGGAAGCTTTGGAGCTTCCCACAATGTCTCCTGCCACCTTGACGTAGCAATGTGGGTTATTGGAAGCTTCTGGCCCTCAGCCCTTCGCACAGTTTGAGTGCTGCTGACGTCATTTATGTCATTACTTGTTTGTTTTCATTATTCTTCTGTAGTGATATTGGGAGGTGCGAGTGGGAAGCATTTGAGATCTGGCTTGACTCCTCTATCTTAAATAACAGGAAGTTTAAACTATTGTAATCATTTTTAAATCATCCACTGCCATGGGAAAATGGCTAAAATAAATAGCCCACGGCAATCACTTCTGTAAAGAAAATTGTGTCTCTTGAGAAAGATGTTAAAATCCAAGGAAAATTTTAAAAGGATATTTCGATCAAGGTTATTAATTGATGCATACTAATATAGGAGAACCATTTCTTATTCAAATCTTCTTTGGAAGTAACAACTCATATCAAATTCTTCAAAAGGCACTGAAATTTGAAAGGATATAACCTTAATCCTTTTTGCTCTTGCTTCCTATCACCATAGAATCTGGCAGAAACAACATAAAAAAGTTATGAACATAGAATACTAACCTAACAATGAAATACATGGATTTTTTTCCCCTTGGCAATTCAACAGCTGTTCTATGGGGACTGAACACCTCTACTATTAAAACAATACAGGAAATTAATAATTCTGAGCACAATTTAGATTATTGCTTTACTTATGAGTTTTTAGACCCAAATCAGATTTTAAGTATATGTGAACAGACTTCAAATAAATGTCAAAAAAAATTGTATTGAGCTAGGAATAATTTGACAACATTAAATATGCAAGCCTTAAAATATTTATAACAAAGTCAGACTCAAATAGTCATCATTGGAATTCTACTCTTTCCCCGTTTTTCAAAATTCTTGATTTCTTGTCACATTTAGAACAGTGTTATTTTCACAAAGTAGATGTGACGTGGATCTTTTCTAAAAAAATAAATACGTGAATCTGAGTTCAATGCTTGGGCTATGACTCTATGTAAGCCTCATGTTTTTCATTCAAACAAGGCCTATAGAAGATGCCCTCCAGGACAAATTTTCTTCTGTACATCCAGAGATGAAAGACTCCTACCCAAGGGATGCAATTTGCCTCCAGCTTTTAAAATTTGATATCCAAGTTCATTACTGTGCTCCATTTCAGTCAACTGGAGTCAAATCCATGGAGCAGAACCACCACCCGAGACCTTGTCTGCCATTTAGAAAATGACTTCCCAAACCACAGAGGGTTAATTCGGAGCTCACCTCTCCATACTCGGATTTGTTTTTCTCTCTGAAGAGTCCAAGACAGTAATAACCATGGCAATATCTTGTCAGACACTGGTATTTCTGCTGTCAAAAACAAAAACAAAAACAACCACTTTTTTTTTTTTTTTCCTAAACCTCCCATATAAGGTCCCAAACTACAGCCGTGGGCCTATGGGTTCCTCAGAAGCTACCAGATTGTGCAATGTACTATCACAGAATGTCATATTAGAGCCCTGCCACAGTCACATCCAATGAGTAATCTGGCATGAAGAAAAGTTAACTGAATTAGTGGCCAATTGGGACACTTTGTGACCTACTCTTTAGGAACCAAGTCCTCTGAACTTTTCCATTCCGTTTTGCCTCCATACTTTAATAGGGACCGAATCCCCATTAACAATTGAGCGGTGACAATAAGTGCCATCAGGAAAAGGAAATTCAATTTTCGTGGGGGATGACAGCCTTACCTTTTCGCGCTTAATTGGCCGTATTGTCTCCAAAAGTTAATTGGTTACTTAGTCCAGGTAGTTAGTAAAATGTTTAGCTGCGTCAAAAAGCTCAGGCTCCCACTGTTAATGGGGCATGAAATGGAATGTTTGATACTGCAAATAAAATCAGTGATATTCAAGGATGTTATGGTAGGTAATGCGTTGAAACTGCCATTTAATGGGTCCTGGAAGATTAGGGTAGTGTCAGCCGGAACCGCCCGGTCTCTTTTCTGACATTGTTAGTTGCCTCTTCATTTACTTAACGGCTGTCTGCACTGATTACATAGGCATAAAACTCCCTACAAAAAAACAACAGAGACACGCTCTATTAGCAGTCCAATTAGAACTATTTGCATATTACAGTTCATTTCTGCTTAAGTGAATCCCTAATACAACTTTAGGAAAAAAAAAAATTCTATTGTGTCATTTGAAAGAAAGAGAAAAGAAAAGCCTTAAAGGTGATCTCTCTCTTCCTTTCCTTTTCTATCTTCATTTTTTCCTTCTCTCTTTCTCTCTCTCCACGCTCTCTCTCTTTCTCTCTCTCTTTTCCACCTCAAATATTATCTACTTTGAGTAGAAAAAGGAATAAAAAACTTCAAACTTGAGACAATTTTGTTGAGATTTGTGAAGATGAGGGCATCCTGGTGATAATTCCATCCTTGTGCAAAAATCTAGAGTAGTGCTGCATCGCTGTTATGCTTCATTTAGAGAAGGTGTATACTTTTAAGATATGTTTCTAGTAGGTTTTAAATCAGCTTTGCTTTAAATTTTCAAGCAAAGCAGTTAATATCTGTAGCAATGTGCCTGGTGAGGCAGAACCCTTTACGTGGTGTCCATTACCTGCACAATTACAGAGAGCAGAAAGTGGGGTGCTGGAATGTACGTGTAGACCGGTAAAGGTGCTAACTACATACATCTGGGGGATGTCCAATTACACATAATAGTAACACATGTGAAATCAATTCCTCTCCACAGAGGGTGAGGGTGGTGATTAGTAGGGTTAAAGCAAGACTTGAGATTTTACCAGATGTTTCTCAGATTTTTCAAATCTTAGTTCATAGAAATGACATCCCCTTGATGGCTATTTATAATATTTTATTTACATTATTATTAATACTAATAATGATAATCATATAGAAATCAGAGGGCTGTTTATTGAATGTGGAAAGGAATACTTCACTCACATAGGTCCTGATACATACTAATGAACTAAATAAAAGCAGCATGCTTTCTTAAGTTGATGGTTTACAAATGTACAGAATGTTTTAACAGCAAGTGAAGTCTACCCCGAATGTTTGCAAGATGCTCTATAGACATTCACATCTTTCCCAAATCTCGCTGAGTCCTGTGAGTTTATGGGAGACTGGGAGATTGTAGAAATAATTCTTTAATGGCCAAGGAAACTGTCTATTGGAAATGGCCCAACTGCACTGCATCTCTGTTAGGCCCTGCAGGTGCGAGGAGGAGGACAGCAAGGGGAGACCAGGTGCGCTGGAGAAGTCCACAGTGGTTGGGCGGGCAGGTAGCCTGGATGGCAAGAGAGTAAATGGCCAGCTTTGGACAATTCAAAGAGCTCAGGGTCTCATAGCCCTGACTACAACAATGGCTTTTCAAGCTAATGTTGCACGTTTTATTTGGAGAGTAAATAACTCCTTCAAGTAAATCAATGTGGGGATCACAGGACTGGATACCACCCCCAAAACATTTGGACTCCATAGCAGGAAAGTGAGGAACCCAAGAGAGAAAGGACATTTTCATTTTGGGGATGACTGGGGCTGTGAGCTTCATGGTACTGGCATGTTCCTCTATAGACAAAGTCCTGTCTCCTATCCCCAGGTTGCATGCATGCCTCGAATTTTCTCAGGCCCAGGACCAGTAAAAGCCCTCACTTCTGAGGATTGGTCCTCTCTTCTGACCTGAACAGATTCTAAGATGACATGAGGATGAGTTGCAACTGTTTGATTGGTACTGGGAGGAGGTACCTAGCAGAGCCCCGGGACACCTTTGACATTCACATGTCCACAGAAATACCAACAGAGTTTTTCCAAAGCTCATGCCATGCAGTTCTGTTTTTACCTGCAGACCTAATTTCACAGGTCAGCCCACCCACCTCCACAATGATCTGGATTTGCCAACCAGTGCAGGAGTTCAGGTGTTGACCATGACAAATAGGGGAACAGTAAAGGTGCCAAAAAAAAAAAAAAACTATTTAAAAAACACAAGTGATTTCTGACTGTCCCTCTTTCTTTTCTGTGTCTAGTCTATTATTTAAGTGTAACACATGCACAATGGCCAGAGGACGTGGAGGGGAAAGACAGCAACAACAATAATAGCCACACAACCCCAGAGCCGTGCAAGCAAACCCAGCAAACAAGCCTATCACAGAGGAAGGCAACATCCTCGATCTGTCATTTTCAATTCTTTTCACCACATGAGTGAGACAGTGTGAAATGTGTTGGCTCTGCCCGCCATAGGTATTGTTTGGCTGCCCCGTTGGGTTCTTGGTGCCCTCCCTCACGGCTTTATGCAGCTCTCATTAACACCACCACCAGATGAGCACCGTCCGAGGCGAGGCCAACACATGGCCCATTGCCTCAGTGCGTGGCCATGCCAGGGGTGGCAAAGCAGTGCCAGGGATGGTGAGCCAGGCAGCTCTGAGACACGCACTTTTGCCCCCGAAAGCAGTCACTGCACCCCGCCAGGAAAACAGCTCTCTGGAAAAGCACTGCCTGCTAGTAAAATGGACTAAATCAGTAAACAGTGATTAAGGCTCTGGTTTCACTGACTGTTGTCACCACCTCAGATGCACGGCTTTCGCTCCCTGTATGCACACATGCACACGCATACACAGAAAACACTCAGCTTAACCAAAGTTGAGACCTAGAGGGGGTTACGTGAGGCCTTTGGAAGAGAGAAGGATTCGTGTTTCTTGAAAGTGAGATGCTCTGTTTTCCTGAAAAATAAAATGAATGTTTCAGGATATTCATTTCCCTCACTATTTGCCGGGGGGAGGGTGATCTTGCAATGAGAATAGCCTTTCTGACTAAAACATCAAGCAATGAATGTAAGCAGTGATTTGTTCAACATCTACTCCTTATTTGTCTGATTTAGTAACATGCATAAAGTAATCTAAATCCCTCAAACAGGTGGGATAAGTCAGAAGCCCCACGACAAGCCTTGATGTGTGCTGTTTAGTAGAAACACGTTACTTCCTCCAGTGGCTTTCTTAAGTCAGAAGGATAAATCACCCGCACACAAGTATGCATACATGTCTATCCTTGTATCTACAGACATAGACACTATAGACAAAATTGTACATATAATTTCCTGCTTTTTAATCTTTTTTATAATACTACAACAAGAATAAGGTTAAATATATGGTAGTTTTCACTATAAAAACGTTTTCACATGGAGCATTCACATTGTGCCTGTACTTTGAACCAAACAGAGAAGGCTGATTGGAACTTGAGAATACAGGAGTACAAGTCAGAAAGATTTTGGCATCTTGGAGAAATGGTCAGACAGAAGCAGAGTGAGGTCTTCTGAGTGCAG
This sequence comes from Galeopterus variegatus, assembly GCF_000696425.1. NCBI lineage: Eukaryota > Metazoa > Chordata > Mammalia > Dermoptera > Cynocephalidae > Galeopterus > Galeopterus variegatus. Next base: position 877,789 of record NW_007726618.1, on the reverse strand, counting down.
AGTCACCCATCAGAGAAGAAAAAAAAAACAACAATGATCTCCATCAATATGGGATCTAAGTCTTACAGCAGCCAAACAGCTGACCGTGAATCAGAAGCATGGACCTGAGTGGGCCAGTGGCGTCGTGAGAAGTCACCGCACCCTGTCAGACCCCAGGAGAGGACAATATCCAGCCATAGGCCACCCAGCATGCTCCTGGTTCAGAAAGGGATGACTTGAGGTTATCTGAGAAGAGTCAAAGAAGTAGGATATTTAATCAAAAGGAGGAAAAAAAAATCCCATAAAGATTTAATGTCTTCACATATGTAGATGATAGTCCAAAAAAGGAAATTACCAAATATTTGTATAGCTCTTTCCCAAATGTCTCTAAAAACAATAGCTTATGAAAAACAACTCAAGTTATTCTTGGAGGAACTGTCAAAGTCAGGGCACAGGGCATCTTCATTTGTGGTTCCTACAGCAATGCTGAGCGTTGTACGTAAATGACTGTGAGTGCTGGAAAGCAGACAGGGCACAGAAATAAAGAGATGAGAAAGAAAGCCCAAAACGGGGAAGAAAGAGAAAAGGAAGAGTTTAAGTGTAGTTGTGGATAAACAACCATACTACACGCAGCGGTCATATGGGCAGTGGGAACATAAATTAATGCAGGGACCTTGACTTCTCTTATTTGATCCAGGATTGCCAGTATGATGTAATAATATGAGTAGTAATAATAAATAACAATATTCACAGAAATGTTAAAAATTCTGTTGGTCATCAACAATCATTGCTACTTCCACTTTGATCATGAGCAAAATGAAACCTAGAAAGGTGTTTAACTAACTTGCCAGCCCACTCTCTCTAGAGATTTAGACTATCATTTAATAACCTCCCCGTTGACAACAAATGTATTGAGGGAATTTTGTAAATGTAGGCAAATCACCTACCCATTATAAGATTTATTATTTCTGAGCCTAAATTGTGTTTGTGTCTGATAGGAACAGTGGTTAGAGCGTCCATAATTACTGAAGTGCTGTGAAGGTATAATTCTGGATCGTGTTTGAGGGCACTTGTCATGTTGAGTCCTGGTGTGAGTGTGTATGTGCAGGACTGGCTGCTTAACTTGCAGGATCTGGTGAAAAGTAGAAATGTAGAACTTGGCCAAAGACCTGGAAGTTCCCTACCTAAGGGCTGGATGTCCTAACACACAGAGGACAGCCTTCCACCCCCATCCCCAATGGATTGCAACCTTTGCACAAGGACGCACTCAGTGTGAGGATTGCCAACTGCCAATTTGCCCTCCAAATACACCATAATGCTGCCAGAACAGGGCTGGAGTGGTCTCTGCTTTACCCTGCTCCAACGCACCATGGGAAATGCACCTATTCCAACCCTCACCTCAACAAACCTGCACCCAGGCTCTTGGGAGGACTACAGTGGGCGGCGACCTGCTCAGGTCACATGCTCAAGTGTGTCTGTCATAGGGAACAACTTTTCTAGGAAATTTTTAAATCGTTTTATATGTGCATAATACAAACATTGCAGAATTGTCCAAAGTAAATTGTCTTTTCAAGATTAGCCCCCTTATGAGGCTATGAACTATTTTCAATAATGCTCGCAATAATTCATAGCTGCCTTTTTATCTACATTTGGGAGCCAGCTTACAGTCTCATTACAGAAAGCCATTGTTTTCCCTTACGTAAAATAATAGTATTTATATACATTTGTACTAATTTATGTTTTATATTATACATAGTATTTTATATATATACAAAAATACAGACATATGTGTATATATTTTATCAGTATCAATTAAATTATATCAATTCTGAATTCCAATTCTCAATAAACCACCTTTCTAAGGAAGTAGCATCTTCATTAGTTTCTATATTAATAGATAAACCCATTATACAGCCATTATGTGTGAAAACGTGTCTCGATTAAGTTTAATCAGAGAAATGATAAATCACATTGAAACTATTATAAGGTGATAACTTAATGGAATAAAATAGCGTCAAACACCTCTGCTCCCATTTGATTTTACCCTTACTCATGGGTAATCACTAATGTAACTCATTGTTTATAAGCTTTTTGTAAAAATTGAGGCATCAATCCTTTTGCTTATGAGAAGTTCATTTGGAAATCTTGAATGTCATCACAAATTTAGTGGAGGCTACTTTTGCAAATATCTTTACATTACATGTCAGACCTACAAGTAAGTGGTCAATGAGATTAAATTGCACGTGACTCTTACTTTCTTGCCAACCTTCCTCCTCTCTCCAATGGTGAGTTTGATGCAGGGGAGGGGGATTTATTGAACTCTGTCATATTATCTGTGTGAGTCCCAGATCCAAGTAAAGGCAGAGACCTTGCTGTGTGAGCATAGCTTCAAAACAGGTTTTCTTCCAGTGATTGCTACCCTACCCTAATCTCCTCTCATACAGACATTTGGAGTTGCCACAGCTCCTTACTTCAGCACGACTTCTGGTGTTAAGAGAGTCAGACTTGCCTGTGCAGAATTGAAAGGCACTTGCTAAACTTTCTAACTCCTCCTCCTCCAATCCCTCTCCAAAATTTCAGACATTATTTAAGAGAACAATGATTATCTCTTCTCTGAACTCTCCATTAACCTAAAAACCAATCTTATACACTGGCCAAAGGGATGATCATTTATATCAGCCCATCTGATCACCAAAATCAACCCAATCGGAGTTCTTCCTTTGCATTAAAGGGATATCTTCCAAAATATCTGGTAAATGTCAATGTCACTGAGGAGGCAGCGTACGAGGGCACTTCAAAAAGTTCATGGAAAAATAGAACTACAACATAATACGAATCTTTTCATGAGCTTTTCAAAGTACCCTCGTATTATAGTGAAAGGGGCATGGACACTGAAGTGATTCAAGTTATTTTTTTTTGTATGTGTATTTATTTTATTATTATTGTTTCTTAATTTTATCATTATACAATGTAAACACCCTGTTCTACTCCTATTAGCTGTGTGAACTCAGGGAAGTAGCTGGATCTCCCTGATTCTCAGTGACCACAATAAATGAGATAACTTATGTGTCCGTGCCTTGTAAATTACAAAATGACCTATAAGTTTAATTATTATTTATTAATATACACAAGGGTACTTCAAAAAGTTCTTGGAAAAGTAGAATTAAAGGATAATATGAATCTTTCCATGGACTTTTTAATGTACCCTCATATGTTAATGACATAAAGTGAAAGTGTTGTTACATTTTTGTGTGTGATCAAGGTTTTAATAAGAAGAAGACCAGAATATTTTCATAAATTTAAGGTACAAAATGTGATTTAAAGAAGAAAAAGTGCAGAGCCAAGTGAGGCATTCAGTTTCAGTGTGGACAGCTGGGATGTAATACACCTTAAGCCTGGCAAAGAGAGAAGGTAAATAAAAATGGAAATGCAAAAGAAAAATTGGCTAACATCCCAATTTATCTCACACCAACTTTATTCATATCTCTAAGTTATCCCACTATACAGATTGTCATATGAAGACACATTGTCCCTTAACATGCAAAGTCTGTACTTGTTTGCACAGATAATGAATTACCTCCAGAAGGGAAAAGTGACCAGAAGTTATTTTATTTCCTATACTCACCTCTGTTAATAAGAAGATGAAATTCCTAGGAGAAAGCATTGGTGGAAAAGAATTCCTCTGGTGTGGTTGTAACCCCTAATCAGAACAGCAGTTGGAAACTGAAGCAGATAGATTTAGAGAGAAATGCAAATCAAATACATGAATATAGCTGCATATATTCACATACTATTTTCATCATTGATTAACCAGCCACATGACCTTTTCAGTAAGAGAAATAATTGGCAGTTTTAACAAACGAAAAATTGATCCCATTACTCAGGATAGAATTTTCTACCTTTTTCAAAAAAGATGCTTATTAAAGAGGTCAGTTCCTTTTTTTTTTTTTTTTTCAGGGTCATGCATATGTAAGTAAGAATGGCCATTATGTGCCATCTACGAGAATGGACTGGTGAGCCATAAACACAAACATTCACACGCAGCCAGGTCTCCAGCGTTCCTGTTTGCCAATTACAGTAATGCTGATGACATATCTCGTTTAATGCACATGGCATTAAAGGAGTCCCCCCTTTTCTAGGAAAATCTAATTACACCAAACCCAAGCACTCAATCAAACCTGTTATTCTGTGGCTAAACAGCCTGGCGTTAATGCAATTTGAGGAGATTCAGGCCGTGACTGGAAACGTCATGTATTAACAATATCTAATAGGGGCTCCTGTAGGTAAATGAATATGCTAACAAGCAAGATCACTGCTAAATCTAATATCTTTAAGCTGTTTAATTCCAAACAGTCCCTTAATAAATCAATTGACCAGGAGAGCTGATGCCCCTATCAATTATTCAAGAGGGCAAATAAATATTTCAGATGATTTGATAGGAAGGCTAGTCCTGGTCTCATAGAAGGCTTTGCATTTCATTAGCCTTTTGCTAAAAGTTTTATAATGAGCAGAACACAGGTGGCATCTCCACTGCAGAAATGGGAATGGGAGAAATAAGAGATTTGAGACCAAGACTTCCTTCATCTCTGCATTATTCCATTAGCCATACTTTTCTTTTGTAATGTGAAAATTGGAGTCAAGTCCCCCAAAGAATTATCATTCTCTGCAATCACAAAGGAAATTAAAATGATCAAAAGTATGTCATATTGCAAGAGTCTTAATTGTAATTCCTATTGGAAATGCAATTATCAGATACCAATATCATGAATATAATTTATGCGGTTCCACATCCAAATAGCCCTTCACCAAATATTTAATATTACCAATTCCATTTTCCAGAAGAAGAAACTGAGTTCCCCTAGTGTCATTTATAAAGTGCTGACTAGGTCACCTATTTTTGAAAGCAGGTGCTTTTTTTCTTCTTTAGAGACCATTATTCATACCAAAAGCATACATTCCTGTTTAACATATCTGTCGTATGAATAATCTGCATTCAGGTTCTGATCCTTTGTACCAGGAAAAAAGAGAGAGAGAGAGAGAGAGAGAGAGAGAGAAAAGAAAAAGACATTAAATTAATGTATATCATTTTTCTTAATGTGCACGTGAGTGTTTGTGTGTTTAAAATGGACTTAGTAAAAAAAAATTTGAAAGAAAAAAATGAATGAAACTAAGTTACTGACCGCTGGGATAGTGGACAGGAAGAGAGTGACACTATTGCTTCTTGCTTTAAACTGTGGAGGTGCTGACCCAGATGCTATTGGAAATGTTTGAAAACTACCAGTGCCTTAAATAAGCATTTCCATATTATCTGTGAAAGGAAAGCATTTGTCTATTTTTCCTTAAGCTCTGGAACTGATCAAACAACAACTTTATCAAATTTTCAGATTGTAGGCTGTGAAACTAAAATGGCGTGTCATTTTTTAACAGCATTTTATAGTTTACAAATGTAAAATCCCCTTTAAATTATTGTAAGCATTATCGTTATGAGAAATACTGTGGAAGAAGAAAGAGTTTAGATTATCTGAAAAATAAAACTTAATTGTCAGAAGGTTTGAATGTAAAAATAGTTGACGACTATTTTTCTAAATAAAAAGATCCATATAAAAATCACTGAATGAGGATTTTCTGTGCGGGCAGTTCTACTCTACAAAATACTCAATGAGCTATGAAAGAGACATCTCAGCTACAGAAAATAATAATTTAAATGTTAGGTTTGTTCATTTTCAGCTTCATGAATCAATAGAGTAAATCTTTTGTATTATTCTGTAAGTAAAATCTGGTCATGTTTAAAATCAAATTTTGGGACTTCTCATCAGAAGTATTTAAGTGTTTATTTGTTTAATATTCTAAACCCCACAGAAACCATAAAGGATTTGAGTAAGATGGCAGATGTAACATATGAAGCAGTGTTCTCATCCTGCCCTAGCCCAAATAACTAGTAAGTACAGAAAGGAGATATATTTTTTAAAAAATCAACTTAACCTGGAAAAAGAAGGGAAACTCACATTGCATCAGAAATTAAAAAGAAATATCTTAAAAATAAAAAGCATATAAAATTGGACCAAAAAAGAAGACCAGAGCTAAAAATCTATCAGGAGAGAGATACTATGGAAGGCCAAGTTATCTCCAGGTGTGATCCAAAGAGAAAGAGAACACAAGGGGTTTCCCATGGGATGGCACTTCAGATACCACATCAAGAGGATTCAGGCAGCCAAGCCCTTTATAACTCTTGACCTTTCTGAAGGCACCAGGAAACAGAGTATAGTAATATCCAGGCTAAAATGAATATCTCCATATTCAAAACCAAGTATTAGTATTTTCTTATCACCAGTCAATACACCTCTGTATTTAAGCACATAAACTGGTGCACATGACCAAGAAACATACACGGTTAAGGAAAGACAAGAACAGCACCTATTTCCACAAAGTAAACTTTGGGAAACAGACTTAATAGAGCAAGCAGTTCAGCCAATTAAAATAAGCACAGTTAAAATCCTAAGAGAGGTGTTAGAAGCTATGTAATCCACTAAAAAGGCAATTAAAGATTTTTGAAATGAAAATTATGATCATAAAAATATTATTAATACTACTAATAAAAATAGTGATGAAATTTTGATCCAAGGAACAAATATCACAGTAAGCACAATTGAAGAACACATTTAGTGAGCTAGAAGACTGTCTAAAATTTATATAGGCTCCTTCTGAGTATTCACCCAGAAATTGATCTACATTAATTCTTGCCAAAGATTAGTTTGAGATATGAGGTATTTCAGAGAAGTGGTTGAAGGCACAAATTAGTCATCCCTCCTCTCCTCTAGGATCCCTAAGTTCTATTTCCGGACTAAAGTAACTCATCATCAGATCACAACTACCAGGGCAATAACATCTTAACTTTCAAGAGCAATGTCTTCTCCGAGTTGAGATTTAACCTTATACACTCAGCTTTCATAGAAGGATATTACAAGAAATGTCCTTTTGAAGAATGTTCTGTACTTTTGAATGATCAGAGTTGAAGACATCGCCCATTATAATACCTAATATCCCTTTGATGAAGATTTATATGATACTTTCTGTGATAATCATTTAGAAAAATAAATTGTTTATTTCCCAAGAGATTTTCTTTATAGGATGATATTAAATCTGTATTTCAAAATGTATCCCTTTTGCTTTATCTGCCAGGAATCTCCTAGCTAAATTTATTGATTAACTAAATTATTCCAAATACATGAAACATATATATTTATGTTCTTTATAATATTTTAAATATCTTTTATTTTTAAAGTTTAACTTTGGGGTATTAAAAAAATAAGGTAATTAAAAATTTTAAAAAGACTTAATACTTTAAGCTGCCCCAAATGTTTTATAAGAATATGAGGTTATGTAATAAGTAAATAATAAACCATAAATTGGGTAGAGTGCCACAATTCATCTAGGAGAAAGGCCTTTAGGTAACGTGTTAGGGGCCTAATGCACAATAGATTGAGTTCTGTCTTTATTAAAATCAAGGCAACATCACCTATCATCCAATTAACCTGAACACTAGTCAAATCTTATTCTCACACTCCACAACTCTTGAAGAATTTTTCCTCTCTGTTCCAGCATCTGCACCATTCCACTTCTTTCTCATCTGCAATAACTTTACATCCCCCTTCTCAAAAAAAAAAAAAAAAATGAAATGTCTTCTTTGTTCCACTGCCAAACACATAAACCACATCCATGTTCTATCCCCATCTTTTCAAGAACTGGGTTTGAAAAGAAAGGCATCTGAAGTGGGAGGTGAAATTTAGATTGAATATTTTATTTTCATAGTAGAGATCTATGAGGAAAAGAGGATTTTAACAACACTATAAACCAATTAGACTTAACAGAGATATACAGAACACTCCACCCAACAAGAGCAGAATACACATTTTTCTCAAGTATTCAGTATAGACAAAAACTCTACTCCTGGACAGCTCCATTTGTCCCCTCCCTATATGTTACTGATGTTACAAATTACATCTTTATACATTATGTGGCCTAGAGCATAGATTTATAGTAATTTTAATGTTTTTGTCTTTTAAATCATGTAGTAAATAATAAGTGGAGTTAGAAACCAAAATTACAATCATACTGTCTTTTATATTTGCCCATGTATTTACTTTTATCAGAGTTCTCTATATTTTCATATAACTTTGAGTTACTGTATAGCTTCCTTTTATTTCTACCTGAAGGACTCCCTTTGACATTTTTTTAGAGCAAGTCCTGTGGTGGAAACTCCTTCAGCTTGTCTTTGTCATGGTGCGTCTTAATCTCTCCCTCATTTTGCAGAACAGTGTTGGTGGAGATAGTATGTGATGATGGGTCACTTCTCTCTTGCTATTGTCAAGATTTCCTGCCTTTATCTTTTGTAAGTTTGATTCTAATGTATCTCTGTGTGGGCCTGTGGAGTGTGTCCTCCTTGGAGTTCATCGAACTTCTTAAATTTGCAGATTCTTAAATTCCATAGAGTGTGAGAAGTGTTCAGCCATTATATCTTCAAATAATCTTTCTGCCTTTTTTCCTCTTTTTATTTTCTGGGACTTTCATAATACATATGCTAATCAGCTTTACTGTGTCCCAAAAGTTTCTTAGGTTCTGTTCACTTTTCTTCACTCTTTTGTCTTTATGCGCCTCAGACTCAATAATTTTAATTGTTCTATTTCCAAGTTCAATTTTTTTCTTCTGCCTGTTCACATCTGCTGTTGAACTTTTTTAGTGAATTTTTCATTTCAAATATTGTACTATTCAGCTTCAGAATTTTTGTTTATTTTATATACATATGTATATATAATTTCTATCTCCTTGCTGATATGCTCATTTTGTTCACATGTCATTTTCCTGATTTCCTTTGATTCCTTGTTCATGTTTTCCCTTAGCTCTTTGAGCATATTTTACAGTTATTTTAAAGTCTTTGTCTAGTAATTCCCATGTCTGAACTTCATAGGAGATGATTTCTGTCAATTAGCTTTGTTCCTTTGAGTGGGCCATGTTTTCCCATTTGTTTGTAGATCTTGTGATGTTTTTTGTTGTCATTGAAAATTGGGTATTTGAGGGGCCGGCCCGGTGGTGCACTGCTACAGTGCGCCGCTTGGGAGCGCAGCAGCGCTCCCGCTGAGGGTTCGGATCCCACATACAGACCGGCCGCTCACTGGCCGCGCGAGGCGCGGGCGCCGGACCGCG
>NW_007726618.1:838646-867677 GCF_000696425.1 Galeopterus variegatus | reverse complement strand
CTCCCAGTTTTGCCTGATCAGTTTTGAATGCAGTGGGACTATTTGAGATATAATGCTTCATTTTAAATCCTAAAAAAGTGGTACCATATTTATAACCACATCTGTCTGATAAGTTACACTCACATTTAATTTAAGCCCTAAGGTATTTTTTCTCTTTTAGCTGTTGGTAGATAAATAGACATAAAAATAGCCTTAATACTGTTAAGCCACATTTTCTTCAATCTATTTTTCAGAATTTGGATTTTAAAACACAAGTACGTACAAGGCCTTACATTTTTGTAAGTTTCATTTTGATAGATTTAGTTGATTTCAGCTATCAATTCAATTATTTAAATTTTTATTTCATTGTCTTCACGCCATCAGAAGTCAATTAATTTGTCTTCTATCTTCCTACAAGTTGTTGATAAAAAAACGTTGACAAAAGAGTCCTATGGCATGCCAAAATTACTCTCCTACCCCCAGAATCTATCATTTAACATATATTTACACATCATGGCATAGCAACAAAAGTTTCTTTTGAGGCAATATATAGTTAGGTTTATAAATATTAACTCTTTCAAGCATTGCAAAAATCTTGAAAAGTAAGTATCATTGTCCCTATTTTTCTCCTATGTTAACTGAGTTATAGGTAGGTTCACAATTTTCCCAGGGCCACTGAGTGATCTCCCTCTTCTCTCACACAATGGGATTAGTTGCCAGCAGCAAATTATCACTAAGCATCAGAAGATAACTTATAAAACAAACAAATGAGTCTGTAAGCCCTTAAGGGAAACACTTTCCTTTTCTCACATTCCATACTTTGGGTCTGTCTTCATATTTTGGAAATTATAAAAAATCCAAAGAAGTTTAACATAATAGTCTAAAATCAAAGTACACAGAATATCCTCTAGTCAGAAGTACTTATCGCTGTGAGTTCAGTATTCCACCATTTGCCAAGATGACTTTCTGAAATAGTGTGATTTGTGTCATGGATTTTGGAAATACTATATAAAATTGTTGAGTCCTCTCATCAATATATCATTGTAGGTATATCAGAAGCTCACTAAGGTCCATTGAATTTATTTTTTTATTTTTATTTTATTTTTATTTTAACTTCTCAATATACATTGTAGTTGATTCTCGTGATGACCCTTTACCTGTTCATTTGTCTTAACAAGTTCAAGGAATTGTTGTGATTATTGTATCTTCTTCCCCCCACCCTTTGTTTGTTTGTGTTTATTTATTTATTTATTTATTTTTAGCTCCCACAAATAAGTGAGAACATGTGGTATTTCTCTTTCTGTGCCTGACTTGTTTCACTTAATATAATTTTCTCCAAGTCCATCCATGTTGTTGCGAATGGTAGTGTTTCATTCTTTTTTATAGCAGAGTAGTATTCCACTGTGTAGATATACCACAGTTTCCTTGTCCACTCATCTGATGATGGGCATTTGGGCTGGTTCCAACTCTTGGCTATTGTAAATAGTGCCGCAAAAAACATTGGAGTACAGGTATCCCTTCAGCATGATGATTTCCATTCCTCTGGGTATATTTCCAGCAGTGGAATAGCTGGGTCATATGGTAGATCTATCTGTAATTGTTTGAGGGACCTCCATACCATTTTCCATAAAGGCTGCACCACTTTGCAGTCTCAGCAACAGGGTTTGAGAGTTCCTTTTTCTCCGCAACCTCTCCAGCATTTATCATTCTCAATCTTTTGGATATTAGCCATTCTGACTGGAGTGAGATGGTATCTCAAAGTTGTCTTGATTTGCATTTTCTGGATGCTGAATGATGTTGTTGAGCATTTTTATTTTTTCATGTGTCTGTTGGCCATTCGTACATCTTCCTTTGAGAAATGCCTATTCACCTCCTTTGCCCATTTTTAAGCTTTTCCCTTAAGAAGAGGAACTAGACAAGGATGCCCTTTCTCATCACTCCTATGCAACATAGTGTTGGAAGTACTAGCCAGAGCAATCAGAGAAAGAAGGAAATAAGGGGCATCCAGATTGGAAAAGATGAAGTCAAACTGTCCCTGTTTGTGGATCATATGATCCTGTATATTGAACAGTCCATTGAATTTAAAACCCAATGATAGTTTTACTCATAATAGTGTTAGAGGTGCCACATGGGTATTATTTTCATTAATATTTAGTAGGTTTTTGTTTTGTTTTGCAGCTGGCCAGTACAGGGATCTGAACCCTTGACCTTGATGTTATAATACTATGCTCTAACAAACTGTAATATTTAGTATTATAGAAATAATTTCCAAATGACATCTGAGGAAGCATGGGAAGATGTGAGAACACTGATATATTTTAACTGGTGTCTTATTTCAGACTTCGAGCCTCTTAGGGGATGAGTTAGGTGTTTATCTACACATGCTTTTCTTCTCTTTTCATTAATTTAATTTAATTCCATTTATATGTAACCTGAGAGTAGCATTCCCCTGCAGTGTGCCCACTCCATTTGTAAACTGAATTGAAGTCATCATCTCTGCTTTAATGGCTGTGCAGGACTGAGAAATTAATAGCTCTCTCTTGAATTAGTAAATTATATTTTTCCAAAGAGAGAAAAGTGCCTCGTAAAAATAAGTGACTGGAGTCACTTTTATTTTATTTTTATAACAAGTCTTTTTATGCTATACTTTTAAACTCCCTTTTACAATAACATCTTACATTTATATAGTGCTTTATACTTTTTGAAGCACTATGATGCACATTATCCTATTTTATCTTCACAGCAACCTTCAGATTTAAGTAGAGAAGACATAAGAGGAGGTCTGTGCTGCAGACTGAAGAACCGAGATATTAAATGACTTTTCACAATGAGCTCAGGGGCCAGGCCTAGATCTCCCAGCTACTAGTCTGGAATCTTTTGTGATATCCTTTCTTGCCAGGAAATAGCAGACAGAGAAAGCACTGATGGAGAAAGAGTTTCTTTTTTTTTTTTTTTCCTTTTTCTTCAGATTATTATTTCTTTATTCATGCCAGAAACAATTGTCTACAAAGGCAAAACTCCCAAATATGTGGTTGTTCAATTCACCCAGGAATCATTTTTTTTTTAATTTTTCAGGAAGACAATATATTGTTATTAATTATAGTCACCATGTGGTAGAATAGATCTCTTGAATTTATTTCTACTACCAAACTCAAATTTTGTATCCTTTGACCAACATCTCCCACTCAAGGAAGAATTTCTTGCTAGGATGTTTATCCAGTGATTAAGAGGTAATAATTATATATTGCCAAACACAGCGCTTATAGTAATAAAATAAAAAGTAAATTCTTAAAAACATTTTTTACTTGAACTGAGAAAAATACTATATACTTCATATTTGAAAACCACACACACGTAAACATATATATTTCTTAATAGTATTAAGAATGAACCGATTTTCCAATTTGAATAAGTAAGTCTAGTTCAAAAAGACCATCTTTTAAGCTGTATATTTTTAATTAATATTATAGTTTTATTAAGAAGAAAGGAGAAAAAACCCTAATCAGTCATTGGCTATTAAAAATGTTCATTGAAATGTATTATTCCATTTCTATTAACCACTTTGTTTGCTACTTATCCTAAATACCATATGCCAGCTACGTTTCTTGTTAGATATATTTATACTACTTCAGGATGACATATTTTGTGTCCAGAGTTCACAAAATTTCACATATACATAAATGCATTTCCAGTGGTGCTTGAGGAGTTCAGTCATACAGAAATACATTTTAGTTTTCCTGAGAACCTGGTATGTCTCAGGCCCCATCCTTAGTGATCAGGCTAAAAAGAATAAATAGTACACAGATCGTCCACAGATCTGCCTTTGGGAAAGAAACATTTTAACAACTAATGATAACATATGACTAGGAAAATGTAAAATGTAGTGTGGATACTAGCAAGAAAATGGTTATCTTCCTGAATTGTTCAGGAAGACATTGCAGAGGAAGGGATATTTTGCTGAGATTTGAGTTGAGCAGGAGGCTACCTGTAAACTCTGGGAGAGGGCAGTGTGGCTGTGAGAAATTGCTGAGCAAAGGCAAAGATGCTGGAGCCCAAAAGGAGGTGGGAGAGGACTTGGGGTGTAGCTGAGGGAGGACGGTTGTTCTGGGGCCGGGTAATAATTGATCTGAAGGGAGAGCCCAGAGAATGTTAACTTCATGCCACATGCATTGTGAAACCATCAAAAAAAGGAAGGTTCACTTAAAATAGCAAAGTATTATCAGTATGTTTTAAGATATTTTATCTGAATAAAGACTAGAAACACAAACTGTCTTAAATTTCATGACCCTTGTCAACATACACACACATCCCAAGGTCACACTTCTTCCTGTTGACCAAGAGCATGTTGTACAGTCAGAAAAATTCATAAACATCAAAGGAGAGAGTCTGGAAGCCTCCCAGGAACCCAGGAGACCTTCCTTCTCCATTCTGTCTTAGGAGTCTTATGAATCTCCACATTTGCCTATCTCTCCACCTGCTTCATTCTCTTTCTTCACAGATTGTCTCCTCGACCGCAGCAGAGAGCTCCACATTCCTGAGTTTGCATGTCCTCTCAATTTGAGTTCTGTGCAATCTGACTTTGTGATGAGACACTGTGAAGTAGGCTGGAATAAATGAATGAAACAGTATCAGGATGTCATGGCCATTGCACAAGCTTGTCTTCTGAGGCTTCTTACTGTGACATATGCTGGATCCTGTTGGTTAAGAGCTGAATCTAAATGTTCAAATCCCAACTTCAACTTGCTTGTTATGTGATCGTGGGCAATTTACGTAACACCAGATATTATATACCACATCACCACCATTTTGCTTGGATAAGACCAGTGAGGCACAGAGAAATTTAATGATCAGTTCAGAGCATGCATGGGTCAAACCACGGATTTGCAGGCTGGCCCTTGAGCACAAACTTTTAATCACTAAATTATTCTAATTGTAAGGAAACACAATTTAAGTACTTTATTTTCTTTGCTAAGACATTTTAAAATATTTCTTTGCTATCTGACAAGGACTCTTAATCAGGCAGGGAATTATTAATGATAGATCCATGAAGGAAGAAAAAGAGTTGGAAAAGAAAGTACTTAGTGTTTACCTATAAAAATATAGCTCCTCTGAAAATGAATAGTATAATAAAATTTTATTACATCACTTTCCTATTTAAAGTGTTTTTTCCCCAATACATTTATATATGTATATTTGTGGTTCCAGATGGATCTTCCTGTGAAAAATAGTTTTTAATATATTTCTGATAAACAACTAGGATAGCCAATCTTTCCTAATTCCTTTACTCTCCTCAACTCCAGAAAACTAGCTCACAGTCAAATTCTGGATCATGCTGAAAATATTTAGGCCGGTTTTATAATATTATTTATCTTTATTGCTGAAAGCACAGCAGGTGAAGAAAAATGAAGACAATTTGGTAAATAATGGATGCAGAGATGACTTATTGTTTTTCTGCAATGGGAAATAAACACAGTTTATTATGTGACCTTTTTTCAAGTGCCTGTCAAAAACTCAGAAGTAATAAAGCTTTACTTGCAAAGAGTGACTGATTAAAAAAGATATACACTTAAAATGTTGCATCTCTTTATTAAGAGCTAGGCTTCTATGTGTACGCCCACAGAAATAATGATATAGTTATAACCCCCCCAAGAAAATCCGTGGCTGCCCCCAACATAATGCACACCAACTTGTCAATAGTTGCTGATTACATTTTTGGATATATTTCAGTTTAAAATGCATTAAAAAAGAGATGTTCTATACCAAGAAAATCCGTGGCTGCCCCCAACATAATGCACACCAACTTGTCAATACTTGCTGATTACATTTTTGGATATATTTCAGTTTAAAATGCATTAAAAAAGAGATGTTCTATAGCATCTCATTGTGTTTTTCTCCTTTATGAAAGGTCATCTTGAATTTTGATCATTTTTCTCCTTGTAGGCCTTCAAGGGAGAAAGATCTTTTGACTTTTAAGGTTCTTTAGTGTCCAGCTGCGGGCTTATATTTCTATTAATAGACAAGGTCTTACCAACTGCTTTTAAAATATCAATTCTAGAATTCATTAGAACATTTTAGAACTACATGTATATAACTCAACTCCTTAGAATGCCCATGCATTTATCCAATATTGCTGGAGAACAGCTTCAATAGTGCAGCATTAAATAATTTGGCATATTGAAAAGATTTTGTTTCTTTTACCCTCTTGCTGTTGTAAATTTATTAGATTATTCACAAAAAAGACAAGATGATTTTAAGGCATAAACATTTAACACATGTTTCTTTTGTCATGCCAGGTTTTTAACAGCTTAAATATAAGCTCTTTTAACATGGAAAGTTCTAACTTAAGAGCAGAAATGTTCTCTGAAATAAATACAAGATCAGTAAAATTAATGAAAACACAAAAATTGTAACTTAAGTCACAACAGCAGACTTTACTTATTATGCCATATGGAAGTGAATTAGGTAAAGAAAATGAGAACTATTTCATAGAATACACTATTTAAAATGTGTATTTTCTGGTCTACTCTCTGTAATTAGCAGGTTGTTGAGTTATCTTCCTACACAAGAAAGAATGTACTTGGGTTCAGTGAATCAAACGTTTGCTTGACCAAACACACAAAGAGAACATATGCAAATAATACTAAAATCTTTCAGTTTCTAAAAATATCAGAAAGAAGAGAAAGATTTACTCTGAATTTCATAAACAATAATGTCATAGCTTTTACTATCATGTGTCAAGCTCATACTATAAAAGAGAAAAAAATTAGGAAAGTATGAGTAATCCTTTAGTAAAATATATTCCATCCCAGTGCAGTTTTGTTGTGTTTTCATCTTTTGATGGAACTGTTTGGCTTTGGGTTTTGAAATATTTTCTTAGAAACTGCATTTCATTTAATTTTCATTTAATTTAATAATAGGCCTACAACTCTGAGTAAACAGGAAAAAAAGAAAGAAAAAGAAAAAAATTCCAAATAATGAATACTTTTGGAAATAAGTTAAGCTCTTTAAAAAAACAATGTATGTTCTGTAGTTGTTGTTTTTGTTTTCTTAAAATCAGCCGAGTTTGAAAACCCTACTCAGTTTCTTTGATAAGAGATACATTGCCTTACATTCCCTCTGAAGAAAACCTGTTTTGCACCTCACTCATGAAGGGACTTGAAACATTTAAAATACATAATCCTTCTAGGACATCCTAGCATCAACTAAAAAACAAAACAAAATTTTGTTGTGCAGTCATTTGTATTACCAATTTTATGCACAGTACAGTGCTTGGGTATTTTGGATTGCTTCCAGAAGAGATAAGAGATAACCAAAAATTGTGTGTATGTGCGTGCGTGTGCATGAGAGAGAGAGAGAGAGAGAGAAAGCAGAATAAGTTGAATTTAATGGAAATGGCTTCATGATATATATATATATGAATGAATACACACACACACACACACACACACATTTCAAGCAAGGAGATATGTATTTCCACACATTTTAAATAACCTGAGAAGAAATGTGAGCCAAAATGATGAAAATATTTTAGCAGGTACAATAAAATGGTTTCTGTCCTAGAAGAATGGAAAAAACTAAGATAGTAGAGAACCCATGTTTGCATTTAAGTTCCAGTATATTTGCAGATGTACCATGACTAATGGATTCTTTTCTAGAAGTCTAGAATCTGGATTCATCATGATTAATAAACAAATACATGTCATTCTTAATTTCTTTCTGTGGATCTATCCACATTGGTTAGTTAGAGTTATCTTGAAATATCTGAGAGGGAAAAGATTAAACCGCATACCTAGAAGCATAATATGTGAGTGTGTTTTTATAGTATTTATAAGAATGGCTAGAATTTACTTATTGCTTAGATTATGCCAACCACTGTACTAAGGACTTTTGCAGTATTTCATGGTCCTAACAACCTAGATGTAGTCACTTTTAGCAATATCCACTCAGTTTTTTAGTTTGGGAAAATTAGAAAAATAAAATAAAATGAAGATGTCCATGAATTGCTCTCCATACTGACGTATTCTTATCAACATTGCCAATAAGGTTTTATCAGCCTCAGGCATGAGGCAGATCTATCTTATTAGTGTGAAAACTAATGAAAGATCACCCTGACAATGATAATTAATTGCCGTTGTTGACAAGGACTCGGTTCCTTTGCACTCTCTTGCTGCTGCTCTTTCTCGGTCTTTCAGCTCTCTTCTCTCAATTAGACATATGAAAAGTGCGGCCCTCCCCTTTGAGAAAGAAGCTTTTAGATTAATCATATTATCTTAAGGTTCCAAATCTCCATGCCTGCGTGACCTTTCTTCTGTTAGAATCCATTATCTTAAACTATCACAATAATCCTAGCTTTAGGGAGGGAGACAGGGAAAAGGAATCAAACCTAATAGATGGCAAATAAGATTAATCTATGATCTAAGTGCCGATTACACTTGGCCCTGCCCTTGAACACCCAGGTGTAACCTTGAAATTCACATCCGCTAAGACACGGCAATTGGATTGAGTGTCCCTCAAGGCCTTAAGGGCAGATGGCCAAACTTTACCCATTACTCCCAAGCGAGAGCCTGAGCTGTCTCAACCTCCAACTCTTTTCACTTGTGGAATTTGGCAGCTGTGCCTTTTCATGTTTGTTTTGGGATAGTTCACATTTTTTAGATAAAATACTTATTTTGGGTCCTTGATTTTTGTTTGTCAGAAGCAGCCGGCCATGGAGTGAATGAACTTTTACCTGGACCTCACAAGAGGAAAACAAATGATCCAGATCCTCAGAATCTGATAGCTGCACCAAAATAAATTCAAGCCTTTGCTTCTTTCAAAACACTGACATACTGATCTCTAAAGCTACATATGTTTAAGAACAACCAAGAGAGAAAAATCCCCCTTATAACATTTGTCTTCTGAACTTTGAGCTGATTATTTTTCTTCCACATGGCCTGAGGTCTTAGGAAGGACACCCTTTTGGTAAGATGGAACATGACAACGGGAAGTTGGAGCCACTGGTGACATGGACAGGAAAAGGGATTATACTTAGTGAAAATAGTTTTAGCCCAAGAGAAATATTACTGGGCCATATAGAGAGAAGGAAAACAAAATAAAAATGCATTCTCATTCAAAGTTGGCCCTGTCTCTTGAAATTCAAAGTTGACCACATAGAATGTTCTCTCATCGTGAACCTGTGCATTCCAGACCTCAGAAAGCATTGAAAGCATAAAAGATATGACAAAATTAAACTCAAAATAAGAGTGAGAAAGAAAGTTAGGTCTAAACAAGGAAAATAAAATAGACTTCAAAAATGTTACAGGTAAAACTTGGTGGAGAGAAACTATGACCATTTCTACTGAAAAAGAACTAAACACAAAATGTCAGTAGTACTGACCAGGGAGCCCACTTTCAAACCAATCTGATCAGTGTTAATCTCATCCTAGTCGTGCCTCTCTCCGTTATATTCTCAAGCACTAGTTCTCTCTCAAAACAGAACAACTTTGGCAGTGTTTCCAGTAGTACTGACCAGGGAGCCCACTTTCAAACCAATCTGATCAGTGTTAATCTCATCCTAGTCGTGTTCTCTCCGTTATATTCTCAAGCACTAGTTCTCTCTCAAAACAGAACAACTTTGGCAGTGTTTGCTTTGGAAAAGCTTTCTCAACTGTTGTCTTAATAAAAATGAACACATATTTACTCTTAATTCATATTGAGATCTCAGCTTTAAATTCTAGATTATTAGAACTTTATAGTTTTATAGTTTATATATAGTTCCAGAGTAGTTATTCTATAATTTTCTTGTAACTTTATAACTTGATTTCTAAGATATTAAAAATAAATTCAGTCTTATAGTAATCTCTGTTTCCTTTTTCCTCTTTCAAAAGTAAATTATTACATTATTATTTTTTTCCTTAATAGGTATAACAAAGCAGGTCTAAAGATAAAATTTCCAGAGACCACCTTTTGGAAACTTGATTTTGAAGCTCATTTGTCTGGAAGATACAGCTGATACAAGATCCTAGGTAGACAAGAACTGCATGATCTTGACCTTGTTGGCTTACCATCTCTGAGTCTCAGTTTGCACACATTCAAAAAGGGAGATGAAAATAATTCTGTATCTATCCAGGGTGGCCGACTCAATCACCGTATGTCTAAAAGCGTGTGATAATGACTGGCTGACTGAATTAAATCCCAGCTCTACTGCTTATTAGCTGTGTGCCTCTGGGTAAATTGCTTAGCCACTCTGTACTTTAATTTCTTCATTTGATAGTGAATATTAAGAATACTTACCTTAACAGTGTTTTTGTGGAGGCTTAAATGAGCCAAAAAAGATAAATTGCTTAGAAGGTATTTAATAAGCACTATATAATTTTGCTATTGTAGTTGTTCCTGTTATGGTTGTGATTAGAGTTTCAGTGGATGATACTTCTTTTGCTGTGAACTTGAGAACACTGGACCACAGCAATACCACTGGTTTCTTAGATTTTTGTAAGGATCACAGCTGAAAAAACATCAAAGAAATGAAGGATTCTGGAAGCTCTGGCAAAAACACAAAGGATTCTTCAGGGCCTCCTCTCTGTTGTGTGTTAGGACAGTGGCATTTTGACTGAATGTACAAGCCCTCGTTGGCTGTCCAGGGAGGGTTAACTCACACCTCGGCTGGAGCCTAATGCCATTAAGTCAGGGAGAGTAATGAAATTTCATTTAATTTGTCAGGAAGAAAGTGCTAATGTTAAAAGGCATTTAATAAAAAAGGGAGAGATTCTTTGAAAGGGAGTCCTTAAGTAATTACTTCAAGTGTCTTAGGCCTGCTCACCAGAATATTTACATTAGCGTCTAACAGTGCCAGTATGTAATTAAATTAGTGCAGCATTTACATTCTCTGCCTTTTCTCTTTTTTCATTTTTTTTCTTTTTAAGGAAGTGTGATTTTATTAATAATCCGCCTTAAAAAAGAAGAGAGAGAAATGACTCAATCTAACCAAATCAGATGTTAGTATTTTTTGGAAATGTTCTCGCTGAGAGAATTGCTGAGTTAAAGTGGTGTGTGTGTGTTTGTGTGTGTGTGTGTGTGTTGGGGAGAGGGGCTGGTTCCAACGTGAAGTGACTAGGCTCCTTCCTCATTTCCACTTGGAAAAATGCCATCTTTTACCTACTTAGCCCCAACACAGAGAATGAGCTCAGCTGTCCCAGCTATCAGTGAACTGCAGTGGATACCCCTATCCAGCCGGGATTCTCTGTCTGCCTTGTCTGGGAGAGGATGGATTCGGGTGTGCAAGTGAGAGAAAGTGCTCGGGAGGCCAGCAGAGGCAGGCTCATCCCTTGTCCTTCATCCCTTCTGCTGGCACAGAGCAACTCTGCTCTACCACCGGCAATAGCCAGAGGAGATAACCAGTGTGCCAGGGCAGGTGGGTGGCCCAGGGAACCATGACCAAACAATGCATTTGTACCTTTGAAGGCAGGTCACATGTAGGAAAAACTCTCAAACATTCCTTTGGAAGTAGCCTGCTGCCACTTTCCAAAGTGATTTGTGAAACATTCTCATTAACAAGTTGTAGAGCTAGGGCTGGGTCTAGAGCTCACAGACCTCTCAACCCCATTGTCCAGACTGGGTCACAAACCCTTCACATGCAGGTCTATGAGCTAGGTAACAGCAAAAAGTTCCTTGGAACCTTAGGTAAAGAAAGAATAGTCTTTATTCAGCACACACACATCTAAGAGCTAGGCAGTCCAAAGAAAAACTCAGAAACTCAACTGCTACTAGCAAAGTCCAAAGAAAAACTGAGCAACTGTCAGCAAAGTAAACATGTTCTATTTTTAGACACAAGCTCTCTAACAATCAGCAGTTCAGGCTGCTGCTCCACAAACTCTGAAGAACACACAATAATAGCAACAAACGAAAAGATACATGGGTGCACATGTGCACTAACTCCACCCACACATAACTTGTTTACAAAGAATGTGCTGCACCACCCCAGCTGGACCTGAGGTGAGGGGGCTAAACTACTCTATTTTCCTCACATGAGTCTACACACTGATATCATAGGGATGTTTTACCTTGATCAGCTCTGTCTTCCAAGATACAGTGAGGTGGTGGCAAGAATGAAGGTTCCTAAGTTGAAAAAAATACTTAAAGATATATAAAAGGACATAGAGATATATCTCATACAGTTGATTTGAAGATTAAATGAAGTCAGGTTATCCAAAAGTTGGTAAACTGTAAAATGCTGGTAATTCTAGCTATTACTATAACTACAGAGTCATTTACTAGAATGCAAATCTGATTGTGTCATTCTCCTTCTTATTTCCATTCAATGGTTTCCCATGGCCCCAGTAAAGGCCTGAACTTTTCAGTAAGTCATGCATTGCCTCTGCTAGTTGCCTCATCCTTCATGAATCCATTTTGCTTTCCAAAATATCAGGTCTTCAATATGTAAGAACTCCCTCATTTCTGGAACTTCACACATGTTTTTCCCTCTGTCTAGAATTGTGCAGCTCAACACATTACCCATTAGGCATATGTGCAATTTAAATTGAAATTTAAAAAACAATAAACTTATTTAACACTAAAAGTGTGGTCCCTCTCACTCATTAGCCATATTTCTAGTCCTGCGTAGCTATATGTGGCTAGTGGCCACCATATGGGACAGTGCAGCTACAGACGATTCCATCATTGCAGAGAATTCTATCGCATGGGTCTTCTCTGCCTTCTGACTTCATCATTAACTTTTCAGCTTAGACATTACTTCCACAAGGAAGTCTCTCCTCCCCTCCATCCCATGTCTTCAATAAGAGATTGTCTTTTTCATTATTTCACCATTTGGAAATTGCCTGTGCGCTTATCTGAATATTCACAACAACCATCTGCTCAGGGACTTGTCTTCAGCACTGATAAGTGACATATTGCACCCATAGAAAGATAAGAGATTGTCTTTTTCATTATTTCACCATTTGGAAATTGCCTGTGCGCTTATCTGAATTTTCACACCAACCATCTGCTCAGGGACTTGTCTTCAGCACTGATAAGTGACATATTGCACCCATAGAAAGCAAACAATAGTGGAAACATTCGTGGAGTGCTTACTAGGCTTTACAGGTATGATCTCACTTAACACACAAGTAAGTACAGGTATGATCTCACTTAACACATAAGTACTATTTTTTTCACTTAGTACATAAGTGAGTATGTTTTGTTATACCAATGCTGTAGATGAAGGACCTGAGGCACAGGGAAGTTAAACCATTAGTCCAGTCTTTTGGGCACCCAGAGGGAGAAGTGGGTTTGAGTCCAGGCAGCCTGACACCAGCATAAGCTCTGAACCTCCCTGTCCTTGGCACTCAGACAGTTGTTGAAAAAATGTAGGCATATCTACGAACAGACATTAAAGTAAACAGTAGTTCCCTTTTCATAACATTACTGTGTTTTAAAACTGTCCTGATTTTCCCACCAGTCTCACTATATAAAGCATTGTTTTCTTTTAACTCATGCTTTACATTGTCTCACTTCAGATCTCCACTGTAGTGTGAATAAAGAAGGCATATTATACCCATTCTGAAACTAAAAAAAACCTAAAGCTAGGTAAGCAAGATGAATAACTAGTGGGCTGATAGTATGAAGTTGAAGTAAGACAGCTTTGGCAAGCATTCAAGTGACATACTGCATATGGGCAATGAATCCGAGTCATCAACTTTGATTTTCCTGGGCTTTCTGTCTTAGTTTTCACACCGCCCAAGTCATATTAATTAGCAGTATCATTTCTTTCTCATAACTGCATGTGTTACTGATGTTATTTGTTAGAATGAAATAACTAGACATTGTTTTCAACAGATTAAGAAGATGGGTATAAATAGGCCCCCAATCGGACATTAAGACTCATGACTACTGCATCACCACATCTATTAATCAGTCAGTACTGTGGTTATGCTCATAAACTATTATTAGTATCATTATTTCAGACTGAATACTTACCCCACAAAAAAAGATTTGTTAAAGCAAATTTATTTAATAAAAAATTTGGTTAAGTGGTATTCTCATTGTAACTGAAACTTAAGACTATATCTTTATGCAGTGTCCCAATACACTGGTGAATATGAAAATGGAAGGTTAATTGAATCCTCATTGAAGCTACATTCTATTTTGTTAGAAAAACCAAAGCATCAAACATAGGAACCAATATGCTCTGAACTTTGTATACCTCAAGGTAATAGCTAGCTAACACGTTGAGGCTTAATATTAGGCAAGTGATATTCTCTGAACTTTATATACATTGACCCATTGATTCTTGGCAAGAAATCTATAAAGTCATTATTCTCATTAGGTAGATGAGAAAACTGAGGCATAGGGCTATGATAACTTGCAGACGTCATACAGCCAGTGAGTGCCAGAGCTGGGGTTTGAATTTATGCAATCTACTCCTTGAGCCCATTTTCTTAACCACTGCCCTTTACTGACCCATCCACAGGTCCAAGCACACATACACACACACACACACACACACACACACACACAAATAGGATTTTATAATGACTTTTCAAAAGCAGCAAGGAAATTAAAAAGACCCTCTCATGTTTTTATTTGAGGATAGCATCTAAGTAGAAAATGCAATTTGGATGGTCAACACAATTTTACAAAGGGAAAAACAGATGTCAATGTCTAAATAGGAAAACACAAGAAGGAATTTCTGGTAAAACCAAGCTTTTCAATATAATTGAAGAATTTACCCAGTTAGATTTAAAAGAATATCAGAAAACAAATATTGTATAATCCATTTTATATATCTCTTATCTTACTTTGCAAATAATATCATTTTCACTTCATAGGAACAAAAAGCTTCAGATAATGTTTAGAGAATGTTTCTAACTTGGTGCCACTTATACAGTGAATTTTGATCTTTAAATAACCAAGTATGTCTGGCTACTGTCTAATATTGATCCATAGGAAGCTAAATTTACCTTCTCTTTTCCAAACACACACACACAAAAAAAAAAAAAGTAAAAATAATGTACCTTAAACATATGTTCACAATTCTTATAAGCAACAGCTTTAGTCAAGACACAGATGTAATTTTTCTCCCTATCAAAAAGTGTCACTAAAGACATTTTACAAATATATGGATTGTATTCCTTCTTGAGAGCTATTTATAAAGAGTGTACAATGGTTTATACTGGCATTTGTCCATCTTAGTTACTTAGCAGGATTGACTCAAGATTGGATCAGATCAGGTCTGCTGCAATCTGTCCTTTAGATGAGAAGGAATTGAAAAACCAGAAGCTACCAAAAAAAGTCAATTCAAGTGAAGAGAAAACACTTCCCTGCTTTTGAAGACCCTGAAACAGTAGAATAAAGATGATGGGTGTTTTTGACTCTAAAGCTCATTCTAAGGTGGGAGAAAAAAAGAACAACAGACCACTTGGCTTTTCAAAAGAACATTTTTTGAAAAACGTTGCATTCCACAGAGGACTTAAAACAGCTAAAGCTTTTAAATGCAATTAAAACAATTGATGACATTATTGAGAGTTAAACTCCTGGCAAAGAAAACATGGAATGACCAAAAATCATGTTTGCGGCATTAAAAAATGTATATATATAGGGAAATGGGGGAAACAGATTCAGAAGAAATGATTTGTAAGGATGTGGTTAAAACTATTTATATACCGGGTTCTATTTGTTTTACAGCTAGTGGTGCACGAACAGCATGAAAGGTTATCTTTGACAAGGTTTTAGCTATTATTTTCTTCCAGTGAAATGGTATTTCTTGAGAAAAAAAGGTCTTTGGAATTGAAATTCTAGCTTTTCCTCCTCTGGGGTTTGGTTACTTTGTCTACGAAACAGAGATACTGTTGCCAAACTGGTGTAGTTGACATCACTGCACCAAGAATCAGTACATGTATGTGTGCTCAGTTTATTTCACTGAGGCACCTCAATAATGAGTAGTCATTAATCAACACAGATAGGGTTTGAAATTGGCCAAATCCCAGAAATCATCCTTTTTCCCTCCACAGTTTATAGCTGCATGACTTAATTAACTTCTCTGTGCCTCAGTTTCTTCATCTCTGAAATAGAGTAAATATCTAAGTTTTGGGAACTGTGAAAGCAACTGATGCATGTTAAATGCTGAAAAGAGTTCTTGAGGTAAACTGTGGACTTTGGTGATAATGATGTGTCAAGGCAGGTCCATCAGTTGTAACAATGTCCCTCTCTAGTAGAGGATGTGTGTGGTGAGGGAGGCTGAGCACGTGCGGGGGCAGGGGGTGTATGGGAAACCTATGTACCTTTCGCTCAATTTTGCCCTGAACTTCAAACTGCTCCCCCAAAAAAGTGAATTAAAAAACAAAACAAAACAGAAAAAAAGTGTCCCTGCACTCAAATATTTGAAAAAAAAAAGTGAATTAAAAAACAAAACAAAACAGAAAAAAAGTGTCCCTGCACTCAAATATTTGTTTTTATGATTTATAAATACTGCTAAAAAGTAACTGAAAACAAGTTATGCATCTTTACAAAGGAGAATATGACCATTATTCTGATGAGATTTTCACTTAATTTAAATACCAATGTGTTTTTGTTAACCCCAATGTTTCTCATTGAGTATTATATCTTTTCATTGTTCAGTTCTTGCAAAAAGAAATGGAGGCAGAACCTTTAATATTTTCCATTTTCAGATCATTTTGTTTCTCCACCTTTTCAGAGGAGTCTCTTTTTTAGGTTCATGTTAAACCTAGTGTATTCTTTCCTCGGAAGAATATTTTGGTCTCATCGTGTCAGACAGGCTAGCACTGGAGAAAATGCAGTAGGTCAAAGTGCACATCCTCAAGTTAAGATTTGGGGAAGGCCACTTTGGACTTGGGCCTCTCAGGTATTTGCCACCTGCTCCGTGGTAGCGCCCTCTGATCGGTTCACATAAAGGCGTATTGCTATTCAGATAATGTCTTTGCCAGCTCAACAAAATGCTGTGGTACTGAGCTGTGATTGTGACAAATGATTTACTATTAGGAACATTCTGTAATTATTGTTCGGTGGGACCGCAGACCGATACATCATTAACATGATAGACGGCCTTTTATATCAGCAAAAATAACTAAATTAATAAAAATGGCTTCATTCCAAACCCTGTCAGAAAGCCGATAGTCAGAACAATCAAGTAGCAGTGATACCTGAAAAAGCCATGGTTTATATCCCCCAACAAATCATGCTTTATGCATAAGTAATAAAATATTTGTATATATGATCTCTATAATATGGGTCTGTGTAAAATAACAGATTCTATAGAGATCAGCTGTGAGCAAAAACATAGGATATTTAAATATTTTTTCCCAAATGACTTAGATTCAAATTATGCTTTTATGCAATTGGAGTGTGGTTTTAGAATAGTAGAATTTGCCTATGACATCTTTTCTTTCAAGATTTCTCAGGCATTGAGGGTTATTTTAATGTAGATCCTACAGACTGGGATGCCTTACCCTCTTTTCTTCCTTCTTTTTTATCTTATTTCCTCTTTTCTTTCTTCTCTTTCTCACTTTCTCTCCTCTTTTCTTTTCCCAGCCCTCCCAACTTTCCTTTTTTCTTTTCTTCCTCCCTCCCTCCCTCCTTCCTTCCCTTTTTCCTTTCTTTTCATTAACAAACTCCTAATTTTGGCTTTAAATTTTTAGCCTCACATTTCTTACTTTTCCACCCAGAATAAAAGGAAAGAAAGATTTATTTCTGGGTACTCTCTTGGAATAGACTTGCTGAAACAAAATGTGACCTATAGGCATTCATATAAAAACCTTTAAAATACATCTGAGTAGAAATCACAATTATATTACTTGGTTTTTGCACTTTACTACTGACAATAAATTTCAATAAAAAATTGATTGCTATAATAATGGGGTTCTGCATGGAAATCTAGTACTAGAATCTCTCAAGAAATCAGGGAAGGAACAAAACAGAACTCAACTGTTTTCTACTCTTTTTCTTTTTTTCTTTCCTGCTTTCTATTTTTCAATATATTTGGTCCACATTCCCTTGTCCAAAACTTTTGGAGTAGGATGTGATTTGTAATTCAGAACTGCTGGGATTCTGGAACATGAGCTGACTAATACATGGAATAATATATCCATCTATTATTCACAATCACCAGCGGGGGCTAGAAGAGCAACACAAGTGAAACTCACACTAACCAAGATAGAGATGATGCACACTAACCAGGATAAAGATCATGCACACAAACCAGAATAAAGATCATGCATACTAACCAGGATAAAGGTCATGCATACAGCAATTTGAGTCACAAAATGAGTTCAGGTTAGGTCAGACTAGCAGCCAGAGTTCCCCCTCTATGCAAAAAATGTTGACTTCCGAGAGACTTTTAGACTAAGGAATTACAGACATGGGACTGGTGAACTGCCCAAACCAACCCTGAGCATTCTGTTAATTTAAATATAATCTAAATTCACTTTATGTAATCTCATTTTGAACAATTCTTTAAAAACTTTATTTTTTAGAGCAGTTTTAGGTTTACAGTAAAATTGAAAGGAAAGAATAGAAGGCTCCCATCTCCCCAGTGCCCCCACATATTCACAGGCTCCCCCATTATCAGCATCCTGTGGCAGAGTGATACATTTATTACGAATGATGAAACTACGTTGACACATCATTATCATCCAGAGTCCACAGTTCCCATTAGAGTTCATTCTTGATATTGTACTTTTGTGTGGAATATTCCGTGTCATTACGCTTGTCCTTTTGCACATTTTAGTAGGGGCTTTGTCATTCTCAGCAGTAGCTTGAAAAAAATTGGAATCGCCATTTAGTAGATGCTCAATAAAATACACTATATTGATTGAGTGATTGATATTGCAACATGGGAGTCTTTTAGAAATATGCTCTTGTTATTTCATACTTCTGCAGAAGTTTGAATGTTCTAATTCTTTAACCCCTGATAAATTCTATTCACTGACAAAATTATCTTCTGAAATGTTCTTGCCTTTATGGAAAAGATGTAAAATTTGGCTATAACTGTCTACATACTAAATATTTTATTAAAGACATTGTTTTGAAAGCAAGCATTCTATCTAAAATGATTTTGAAAAATACTGTTATGGTAGCTCAGTTCTTCTAAGGCTTCCAGCGTTAAGTAAAATCAGTCTCGGTGGCTGGTTGTAATGAAAAAGTGGCACAGAATTACAGCTCAAAGACACTTATGTGATATGAAAAATCATCTTAATTCTGAAACCAAAGAAAGTAAGAAAATGACTGAGTCGAGTATTGTGCCTGGTGAGGGGGGGCTTGCAGGAAAAGGATCCAGGAACAGTCTTCACTTGGTAGACAGTGAGAGAATCATGCAATTGTTTCATAGCTAAAGTCTGATTGAGACCTATTTTAAACCTTGTCTTTTCTGCTTTGGCCTTCTCTTAAAGGAAGACAAATGCCCTTGAAAAGGAGTCTTAAAAGTATGATTCACAGACTTGGGAAGAATTACAGGATGCAGACGACCTAGAGTGGAGCCTCCCCCCTGAGAGGAGTTCACATTTCCTTCCTCTTAATCTGAGTGAACCATTAAAAAATTAGTCCGTTCCCTGGAGGCTCTTCCCAAGGAATCTCCTAAAAGGAAATACCCTGTACTGGAAAGGTAATTTACCTAGACAGGATTTCGAAAGCAAGGTCCCAGTTCAGAGATAACCAGTAACTTTATATAGGTTAGTGTATTTTGCCTTTTAAGAATTCTTCCCTGAAATTAGTTAACCAATGAAAGAAGTAGACAGAACAACAACAACAACAACAACAACAACAACAACAACAACAACAACAACAACAACAACAACAACAACAACAACAACAACAACAACAACAACAACAACAACAACAACAACAACAACAACAACAACAACAACAACAACAACAACAACAACAACAACAACAACAACAACAACAACAACAACAACAACAACAACAACAACAACAACAACAACAACAACAACAACAACAACAACAACAACAACAACAACAACAACAACAACAACAACAACAACAACAACAACAACAACAACAACAACAACAACAACAACAACAACAACAACAACAACAACAACAACAACAACAACAACAACAACAACAAATACAACTGGCTTTGCCCATTTTATTTATTTATTTCCGTATATAATTGAGTCCCAAATATGCTGTAACATCACACTGTATTTATGCAATAAATTGATTTTTCAAGAAAATAGGCTCATTTTCAAGCCATGAACATTTTGTGTTCTATTCTGAGAATGTTTTTAATTATTTTAGCTAGTGGGAAAACTCTTTCTTAGGCATAGGGATGTGGGAGGGGAACAGAAGTCTGTGCTCTAGGGAGTGCTGTGGTAATTCAGTTTCTGAGGTCTTTGGGAAGCCGGACTTAGTTGATTCCCTTTTATGGCAAAATAACTCGTATGAATTTGTCTTTTTAAAGTCCCCTGGAAAGACGAGCATGGTTACAGAAAGCTGCAGCTGTGAATATTTGTAAAGCAGCTTGGTTTCCCATCTTTATCAATTCCCTCTCCCCTCACCTCATACCTCTAAGTAGTATCTTACCATATTGTAGAGTAAGGTAACAGCAAGAAATGAATGAGGACTTTGGACCATATTAATTCCCACTAACAAATTAATTTCTCATTTTTTGTAGGCTACAGATAAGAAGTTGACTATTGCATTATTTATTAAGAACTTTTGCATTTTCTAGGTCTAGGCTGACATTGGAAGGAATCTTACTGATTGTCATGAGAATAAGTCATGATTTTGTTGCTCACATATCAGGACATACATTCAACATGTGCACCTTCCTTCAGCTGGTTACTTAAAAGTTCTTTCTTAGCAGAAAATGAAGAGGAATTATAAACACAGAAGAAATGTGGTAAAAGCAAAAGGCTGAGGTCAGCCCATGTAAGGAAGGGTCTACATATTGAAACAAACTGAGGAGACTGGGCCCAGCAAAAGAGGACAGCACATTCTCATCTTTTGCTTACACTTTCTGAAACTGGAAGTGCTGGATTCTGAAATGCTGGTGGATTAAAAGAAAACAGCAACAATCTTGTCGCCTGGAGGAACTTAATGTTTTAGCTACAGGGCAGGGTTCTGATACTATATTACAAACTAAAATCAAGCAAGAAGGAAGTTTTGTAAATACTTGGATTTGCATGTCTTTGATAAATACAACTCTTTTAGGATGCACAATGAAAGGCAAATTGCGGAAAAATGTATGTTTCTATTTATAGTCAAATTTAAATGATCTGATTATTGGACAAAATTAAGAGAGACTTTAAAGCTGCCCTTTTATTGCCTAATTTGACACTAAGAATAGTAAAACTACTCAAATTTGATAAGCAATTTGTCCCATGATTTCTGTCCTATGAACTATGAAAAATTTCCTTCTTTTTTTGTGCTTTTCACAAAACTTAATCCACAGGCCTGCTTATAATATTCACATCTTTCTTGTGTGCTTCCTTCTGTATGTTTTGGCCACACTGGTGGAATTTTCTATGATAAGAGGACCACCAATCCAGTGTGCATGGTGTGGGGTTGGCCCAGAGGAGTGAGCCCCACTGGGCCTGCAGGGCAGAGGGCCAGGAATTCACAGGGCTTGATTACTGCCAGGGCTTTTTCTGTTTTTCAGTTGACTATGCTCTTCCTGGTAAATCAATGCCTGGACTTCAGAGGTTTAAAATCAACTCTTTAATTGAGCAGAAACTGTATAAAGAAGAAGCCCCAGCAGTGCCTACCTGTCATTTCCCCAAGCTTGCTTAAAAGTGAAACGAGAAGGCATCTATGGAAAAAGGGGCCATTGTCTGAGTTACTATTAGGACCTTGAAAATGTTTAAGTCAACCTCCATGATGAAATATAAACAAAAGTAAAAGTGTCTTTATGCATAAAGGATAAACATTTACCATTTAGCTTTCCATTTTGTATTCATAACACTTACATCTGCCTGCCATGCACATTTTCTTAAAAAAAAAATCATAAAAATAGGGATACCAGGATTCTTCCCGTTGTGATTTATCTATTTATTACCTGTGATCCAACCTAGCTTGGTAAATATTTATGAGCTGCATATGATATTTAAGTTATTAGGCTATGCGCTGGTCATATGAGGATATAAGAGATAATACTGGGGTTTGGTCAAATGGCTCTTACGGTTGGTAAACAAATTTTCTATTCTTATCTTGATATGATTACCAGCATTTTCCTCTTGGTAGGTTTGGTTTCATTACTGTGACCAATTTTTTTTTATCTCTCCTTCTATCCATGCCCTGTAATATGTTATTTTGTCATGTGACTAGCGGTGAGGAGCATAGTTACTTGTCTCTTGACTTCAGGTTACCCGCGTGACTGGCTGTGGTTAATAGAATAAGGAGGAAATGACAGAATGCCATAAGAGGCTTTGTGAGTTTCTGCTTTTCTTCTTGTGCTTCTGCTGTGGCTGTGAGAACAAGCATGTGCGGCACTGTCTGTCCCAAGAGGAGGATGAAGAACATAGAAAGTAGAATCATCTCATCTTAGCCATCTCAGCCAAGCTTAGCTATCATCAATTAAGAGGGGTCTTCAAAAAGTTCATGGAAAGATTCCTATTATCTCTTAATTCTATTTTTCCACAACTTGTTTAATTACCCTTGTAAGTCCCAACTGACCTACAGATGCATGAGTGATGATAAACTCCAGCTGTCTAAAGCCACCACATTTGGAATAGTTTGTTGTATAGCAGCGGTTATCTGATACAATCAGATTCATTCATCTGTTCATTTATTAATTCTCAAACATTAGTTGGTCATCCACTAAGCCCCAAATTCTGTATCAGAGGCATAAGATACAAAGTGCAAACTTCCAGGAGAAAGAGATAAATGGAGCAGTAAATAAAATAGATGTGCAAAGTTCTGAGACAAAAGTGTGCCTCGGGTACTATGGTGAATCCTTAATAGGGTGCTCTGAAAGGCAGTCTGGAAGAGAATGGATAATGCCATGAGAAATTTTAAAGTGTGAAAAGGGATTAGAAAGGCACTAAAGTTGTATTTTGAAGAGAAGAAGTGTAAAAAGGCATTCTAGGCAGAGAAAGAGCATAGCATTTGCAAATACCTAGATGCTGACAAAGAGCATGATGCTTTGAGGGCACAGCCAGGGACCTGATACAAGCAGGAGCCATGCCTTGGATTTTCTTAAACTCCACATGGTACTCAGCATAGCAAAGTCAAGTGTAGTTAAAGAATAGCAGGGCAAGATTATTGGTCACTGTCTTGAGTGGAAACTAGAGACAATGTTTAAGGAAAGACACCTTGAAATTGCCCAGCCTTCTGTCTAAATTCAGACCTAACTGCTTGAGAATGTGAGACTAGGGCAGGAAGTCTTTTGATTATTTGGGTGTTTTCTTCTTTACTTCCTGCTTTGATCTTACAGCACAGGGACCAAAGTATTCTAAGGGAAACTACCTCCTTGGTATTTTTGGCATGCCTCTTACCAGGAAATTGGTAGGAATGTCAGGGATACTCCTTTCAAGAGCTTTCCACTTAAACCAAGTGGGGAGGTGGGTTTGCATCTATTTCCTAACTATTCAAGCTTTTAGCAATTTATAGTTCACACATTTTCACCATCATAAAGCCTTGTTGGAAAAAGTTAGGAAGTCTTTAAAGTACCCATCATCATTTTATCTTAGCTTCCGAGTTATAATTCTGCCATTCATATGAAACCATCATTTAAGTAGACAGATCTGGAACATACGTATGTTCCAATTGGAAAGATGTTCTGAGGTATGTCATCTGGCCCAGTCTTTCCATCATTTATCAAGTTGAACGGGCCTGCTCTGAGGACAAAAAAAAAATACAAGTTCAAGGTCCACTTAATTAAAAAACAAAAAAATGGAACTGGGCCCCTGGTTCCCAGGCTGAGGCCCTTAGCATCACAGCACTGCTTGAATTCTTGACTTTTTACGCTGGTCAAATTATGTAGAACATTAAACCTGAACTGTGGACAAAACTTAGAGAAACAAACAAAATGTTTCAAGTGTTTTAAAACAAGGAAGGACAAATAAAAAAAGAAATGGCATCCAGATCTGAAACAAAACTGAAGGAACACATTTCTCAGGTAGGACGCTTATCTTACAATGGTAAGACTGGTAGTAAACTTGGCATGTTGGTGTACAAAGTGGGGAAAGGGAAGAAAGAAGAAAGAAGACCCTACATCTTTAAATCGAATGGAATGTTCTGTGACTTTAAATGAAAGCTCTTCTGTTGTTGGGCAAATAAATTTAAACCACTTAACATGGCAGAGAAGGTCAGGCAAGCTTATTATAGTGATCATAGCGTTACAGCTATTGCGATTGACCGCTGCTCTCTGGAATCACCAATAATCAGAGACCGCAAGCTGTGTTTGCAGAGAAAGGTCATCATTCATTTTTTTCAAAGCATTAATATCTTTTGTTTGTTTGGCTCAACATGAAACAGGAATCGATAGAGGTAATTCACAGAGCAATTAGCCCCTCATCTGTCAGACGGCATCTGGGTGTATTTAACAAAAAGACCTTTGGAAAGGTTTAAAAAGGAAGAAAGTGCCTGTACGATCAACAATTTATATTTTCTACATGACACATTGTGTATGTATCTGTGAAAAGGGGGGCCTTGAGACTAAGAAAATATACATAAAGCATGCTGTAAATCTACACTTCAATGTTATGATGTTGCAGCGTAGAGATAGACCAAAAAAAAGCTCAGATTACATTCTCACCCGCTTCCCATGAAGGCAGCAAATGGCATTTGGAGTCTTTGTGTCATGGATGGACAAAGCCGTTGTACATAGATTTCTCAGAAAGAAGACCTGCAGGAAAACTTTCTGTAGACAGTGTAACAAATTGGACAGGGTCAAGCATCAGGAACGAATGCTCCCTTTTGGCATCAGAGCCTGTGATTTTTGTACTGAGCCAGACTGCTTCTGAGACGGCTCGCTGTCGTGCTATGTGACCCATCCTCCTGCTTGGGAAGAAGTGATCGCGTGCAAACAGGGCTCCCTCACAGCTCAACGCCAGCCACACCACTGTGGCTTGGCTCTCTATCCACATCTCTTTGCCTATACAAAAATAAAAGTGAAAAAGTAAAATGCAAAATTAAGTTAAAAGACTTTATGTAGGTTAAAAAATGAATTCTGATCTGTGTATACTTTCTTTTTTTACTGGTTGCAAATGTGGGTACTGTAGAATTAATGCAATATACATCAAAGAGGTAGGTTTTCAAAAAATTTCAGCTTAGGGACTTGTCCACACATTTATACAAATGCTATTACTCTCAGCAGGACCAGATGTATTTTGGGAATGTGGTATTTTCTTTTCAATTCTCTGGCTCTTCTCATTTGTTCTGGACTTTTCTTTTCCCCCCTCACTCCCCCCACCACCTTTTTTTTTAATCTTGGTTTTTACCCAGACCAAAAGATCATGGCCAAAAAAAAAGTCATGAGATAAAAAAGAAAGTTACAAGAGTTTTGCTTACTTTATGACTTGAGAAAACGTGTTTTTGGTTTTGAATGTAGTTTTATTCTTAATATCCATTCTAACAGGTGGCCTATCTATATCTAAGGCTTTTTCTAGATAATTACAAGTGTTTTTTCTGGAAATTATGTTATATAATTAAGTGAAAAAGCAAGAGGTTGTACTGAACAACTGTGGAAAAAAATCACAGCAAAAGCCTGAAAGGAAACAATCCTTAAATAATGTTGTCTTTGAGTGTAGGGATGATGGAGGTTATTTTTGTTTCATTCAGTTTCTGTATTTTCAATATTTTCTATAATACACATACTACTTTTTTAAATCAGGAAACTAAAACAATACTTAAATTTAATGCAGTAACACAAATAAGGCAATCATGTTTCTGCAAACGCATTGTATTTTATACTGACCTCACATAATTGTACTTTTACTTTTTGTAAACACTCTCAAATGCTCCATAGAATTCTAAAGAAATCTTATAGAATTTTCATGACCCTAAAATCAGTTCTTAGAGCCTCATGCAATTGTACAAATCATGTACAACTTCAATCTGGCTGCAAGATCAAAGTTGAGGACAGGGGAGTAGCAGGAATTAGCTCACTGTACATCTATATTTCTGAATAATGAAATCCTGTTATAAGAGAATTTCACCATCAAATATTTGGGTTCATTTTATTATTCTGAACATGGAATTTAATCCTGGAGGCATTTTTGACACAGTGTTTCCTTCCACCCAACTTTTTTTTTTTTCTGTTTATGTGAGCTGTTAGAAGTTTTCATACATTCACTACATGGATTCTTTTAATTAGATAGGTTCTCTGTAACCCATAGACACTGGCTAATAATTATTTTCCAGACTTCCGGTTACTAAAGGAAACAACACAGTTAGCAGTTGCCTGAGTTCTATTTTGCTTTCATGAAAATACTATAATATACTTCAATAACAGTCCAAATCATCTCACCTTCTAAATGGTTATTCATAAGCAGGGGTCATTATTTCCTTGTTAGGCTGTCTTAGGGGTGGGTCTGACTTCCATGGGCTTTGCACATTCTTCTGATTTGTAAATCAAACCTGAGTTGGAAAGATGGACTGCCACCTCCTCTGGGCTCTGCTTAGTGTCACAGGGGTATAGTTCATCAGACAAACACCTCATAAGCATCAGTTCTGGCTGCCTTCCAGGGAAAACCATGTCATGGCACTGAATAACACTTAGGACCCAATCTTTCATCCTCCTCCTCCATAGCTAAATAAATTGGGTTAAGGTCTTGCCCTGCCTCAAGATAACAAGAAGTTTAAAGAACTTACTAGTGTTTCATGTTGCAGACACTAAGCTTTAGAGGAGTGAACAAAAACAAAATGGCGGCTTTCCTGAAGTTCAAAGACAGCTCTGATAGCGAATAAATGCTGACAGTCCTTCTTATTTCCCAGATGGGTACAGATAATCCTGCCGAACACAGGAAGGGGTTTGGATTGAGGGCTGAAAGAAAATGGGCATTGACTTTTCTAATGCTGTTCACTCAGAACCTAGTCATCTAGAGCAAGGGTTAGCAAATTTTTCTGTAAAAGACCAGAAAGTAAATAGTTCATCCTCTGTGGACTGTGCCATTTCTTTCCCACCTACTCAACTCTGCTGCGGTAGTGTGAAAGCTGCCACTGATAACACAGGAACAAATGAGCATTGACCATGCTTTATTACGGACACTGAAATACGAATTTCGTATCATTTTCATTTGTCACAAAATAATAGTTTAAAGCTTTTCCAACCATTCAGAAAGGTAAGCTCCATTCTTGGCTCACAGGTGATGCGAAAGCAGCCATAGTCTGGATTTGTCCTTGGGTCATAGCTGGCCCTAGAGTCCAGAAGTTCAAATTCAGGTATGTGAATCAGATTTCATAGAATGGCAGGCCTTTTTTGGCTCACTCTCAGTTTAGTGACAGCTGTTGTCACCTCTTAGCTATCATGTCACGTGAAGAAAAGTGTTTTTTTTTTTAACCTGAATCTTATCTTTTTTTGTTATTTCAGAAAAGGCTCATTAAACTTTTTAAACTCATTGAATATAGAAGACAGTCTTTAATTATGTGTGACTCAGGCATTGGGGAGAATTTGCATAACCAGACAAATTAAACTGCACAAAATCATGTCTTTCTACTTTAAAAAATCGATTTTTTTCAGGTAAAATTCAAAATAGCCTAAAAAGCCCTTATCTATTTAAGGTATTGTTTATTCAGGCAATGAATATATAAATCACTGTTAAATCATCTTGAAAACTATTTGGTGACAAAGGAAATGTTCTCTTTCTAATTTAAGTTGAAATAAATGAGTGCAAAATTCTACATTTGTGTGTGTATGTGTATGCATTTTATATAACAGAAAAATATAAAGTGTTAACAATATTTATGGGGATGGTGAGATTAATTACTTCTTTATGCTTTTTAATACTTTTCAAATATTTTGTAATATGTGTACTGCTTTTATAATTAAGAAGAAACAACCAATGTTAGAAGAATACCCTTTACTCCCAACTTTTTAAAGTGATTCTCTGAAGACACCTTCGCCTCTGTAGCAATCCTGAACAGGGAATCATGAAGTAATCTGCATGATTCATTGACCTCCAAAAGGCTTTTTGATAGCACTGAAGATAACCTCCAGTGTGCTTATAAAAATAATTACCTGAAAGTTGTACAAATTCAGCATTTTTATGACAGCAAATAAAGAAAAGGAAGGAAGAAAGATAAAATAACACAAATAAGGTCTCATAAAAAGGACAGCGATAACTATATGTAAAAAGAAATAATGGATGTTACTAAGTTCTGTAAAATTTTGGCAGGTCAATAGAACTGAATGAGAAAGAGACAACAAACCTCCCTCCCTTTTATTCAAAAGATGAACAAAGCACTAATTACTCTTGGCATAAAAAATCTTATTTATATTTATGACCAAAGGTTTCTTAAAAGCTTGCCATCCTCTTCATTTGTAAGTTTCTTAAAAAAATTGGCTGAGGCCAAACAATTAAACTTTTATTCATGGGGACAGGATTTTTTCATGCATTGTTTAGTGCATTTTTATTTCTACTTTTTCAAGAAAGCAGATTTCAACTCACAGTTTGACATGTGATTTCTACCTACATATTTATTCCTATTACGTTCTGGACACCACCACGAAGGGGTAAAAATGTGGTGGTTTATTTTTTCCTTAATTAAAAAAAAAAAGAACTTGAAAAGAGCTTTGAGAAGGATGTTTTAATAATGATATATTACTGTGTCCAGTTTTAAACTATCGAGTATCAAAATATATTTATTTATGTGGTGCATTGCTTGGAAGGGAAGCAAGTGTATGAGAATAAAAGAAATAGTGACTTCTCAGAAGTAAAATAAATAAAATAAAGGTATTTCAGGCATTTGATACATTTTGGCCTAAAAGCTTGGGATTTGATAACTAGGTTTGGCATAACAATAATTTTAGACTGAAAATACTAATAGATATACAACTGAGAGAAGTTTTATTGAGTGAATCTTCCCTTCTGTCTCTCTTTTTGCTTCTATCCCATGAAAACCTAGTTTCCAAGTAATCTACTTGACTGACGGACTTGTAAG
>NW_007726618.1:835037-838030 GCF_000696425.1 Galeopterus variegatus | reverse complement strand
AAAAAAAAAAGAACTTGAAAAGAGCTTTGAGAAGGATGTTTTAATAATGATATATTACTGTGTCCAGTTTTAAACTATCGAGTATCAAAATATATTTATTTATGTGGTGCATTGCTTGGAAGGGAAGCAAGTGTATGAGAATAAAAGAAATAGTGACTTCTCAGAAGTAAAATAAATAAAATAAAGGTATTTCAGGCATTTGATACATTTTGGCCTAAAAGCTTGGGATTTGATAACTAGGTTTGGCATAACAATAATTTTAGACTGAAAATACTAATAGATATACAACTGAGAGAAGTTTTATTGAGTGAATCTTCCCTTCTGTCTCTCTTTTTGCTTCTATCCCATGAAAACCTAGTTTCCAAGTAATCTACTTGACTGACGGACTTGTAAGAGAGAAGAAATTATTGCCGTAGGACCCATCTGCTTTACTTTACCTTATCAAATGCACTCACCAATTTATGGTCTTAGCACTTTTCCAAAGGCCGACAAGAATCAGGACTATTCTGGGGCCTTTTGAGCCCTCTTGTCTCTTGGGATAGTGACATTCTATCTTGACAACTCAGATTGAGTCACCAGGCACCACCCACCCACGGCCACTGATAGCTTTTCAGCATGCTCTAGTTGAACTGAGAGGGAACATCATTGCAGACCTCAGTCTTTACTACTCTATGTTACTACTCAT
The DNA here is from genome assembly GCF_000696425.1 of Galeopterus variegatus. Taxonomy (NCBI): domain Eukaryota; kingdom Metazoa; phylum Chordata; class Mammalia; order Dermoptera; family Cynocephalidae; genus Galeopterus; species Galeopterus variegatus. Next base: position 837,345 of record NW_007726618.1, on the reverse strand, counting down.
GTGTTTACTTACACATTCAAAACTCATCTTTAAAAGCCTCAGCTCTCCATCATAAGCAACTGATTAAAAGCTTATAATAACTGAGAGATGTGGATACTACGGGTGGGTGGTGCTCTCCTATTCTTGTTGGGAACCTGCTGTGGATTCACCAAATTTATGAATCTGTGTATAAGCACTGAGTTCTACAGAAAACACTCTCAGAAACTGAAGACATCATGACAGGACAGAGGGAGTCATGGAAGTATGCAGATAGACTAGAATGTGAGTTGGACCTTGAAGGATCACTAAATTTGGATGGGTACAGAGAGAAGAGGCAAGAGAAAGTATTGACCTGTGTTCATGGGTGCTATATGGTATATCTATAGGGGGCCTGTGATGATTTTTCTACAAATGCTACCCCACTCAGTTCTCATCAGATGAGTATACTGAAGCTCCAAAAATGTACAGTTTTCCAAAGATTNCACTCAGTTCTCATCAGATGAGTATACTGAAGCTCCAAAAATGTACAGTTTTCCAAAGATTGCACAGCTAAGAAATAAGGAAAAAAGGATTCAAGCTCAGATCTATCGCATTCTGAAGCTTGTATTCTTTCTCTTTTCCTTTTTTTTAATTATTGGTTATGAATATTCATGAGATACAAAGCTGATTGTCACCCCTTGTGCCCAAGATATGAAGGCCAGTTCCCTACTGGCAGCATGTCCATTATCACAAATTGCGTTTGTACCCCATGTGCCCCACCCAATTATCCCCTACCTCCTTCCCCATCCCCCTTTCCCCACTCCATTTTGTATCCTTAGGTCTGCTCTCTCCTTCTGCAACTTCAACACACCACTGTGGTCTTTCTTTCCTTCCTTCTTTCTCTCTTAGCGCCCCCTTGTGAGTGAGGACATGCGGTATTTATCCCTGTGTCCTTTGCTTATTTCACTCACCATAAGTTTCTCCAGGCTCATTCATGTTGTTGCAAATGGGAGAATTTCATTCTTTTTATCACAGAGTAGTATTCCATGGTGTGTATATACCACAGTTTCCTTATCCAGTCATCCATTGATGGACACTTAGGTTGGTTCCATATCTTGGCTATTGTAAACAGAACTGTGATAAACATGGGAGTGTAAGTATCCCTTTAACGTGATGATTTCCATTCCTATAGGTGTTCTTTCAATGTGCCATACCGTATTGAGGATGTCTTTCAGCAGGCAGACTGACAGCCACAAGAGTTAGCAGATGTGAAGAAACCCAAGCTTTGACAGAGCTTTCTTCCTGGAAGCAAAGGTTGGGATGAAGCAGCAAATGCAAAAAAGATTTTTAAAAATGTTTTCCAGAAAAGGTTTCAAGATGAGTTTCTACCTGCATTACAAACATTTGTCAAACTTCAATTTATTTTCTGATCACAAAAGTATTCCATGTTAATAGTAGAAAATTAGGAAATTACAGAAAGAATCACCAGCTATCAAATCAACCAGAGTTAGCTACTGTTAATGTTCCAGTGAATTGTCTCTCAATTTTTTCATCTTTTTTTTCAAATATATACATATGCATATATAGTTTTAATAAAATTAGAATTTTGATTTTCATATTGTTTGTAATCTGATGTCTAACTAATAATATATTACAACCATATTTCATCTCTTACAGACTCTTCAGAAAGATATTTTTAATGAATATAGAATATTGTATATTATAAGTTACCATAATTTATTAAACTTTTATCATTGAATTTTGAAAGCATTTCTAGTTTTCTTAATTACAGGTGATGTCTAATTTTTTATGCAATTCTGATTAGTTCATCTTTGATTTTTCCTTACAATTCTTTTGAAATAAAAAATTAAGCTTGGCTTATTTTTCATGATATAGAAAATTTAAATCAAAATTTAATTCTTAGGCCATCCTAGAAACTGAATCCAAGGTCCGACTCTTGAGGAGATAAATCAACATCCTAGCAGAAGCTTAGCCCAATCAACATCCTCCTCCTCAACGTCAACACTTTAGAACTTAATTTTCCTCTGTATCAGAAAGAGAGACAGAGATTGAGGAAGAGGAGACAGAGGAAGATGCGACAAAGAATGAGAACCAGTTTTTCTTCTGCAGGAAACAGATGCATGTTCTCCAGATAAGTAAACTTTGTTTTAAACATCAAAATCCCTGGTGGTCCTGAAGGGAGGTGAGATAGATGCATTGCAGACTTTGTCTCAGTACTTATTTTCTCCTTTAGTGCCCAGTAATACCATTCATAGATGGTACATCAACATCTCCCTGCTGTTGTAGTTGCTCATTTGGGGAAACCAAATGGTTTCAGGAAACCACCTGA
>NW_007726618.1:804091-834788 GCF_000696425.1 Galeopterus variegatus | reverse complement strand
CACTTTAGAACTTAATTTTCCTCTGTATCAGAAAGAGAGACAGAGATTGAGGAAGAGGAGACAGAGGAAGATGCGACAAAGAATGAGAACCAGTTTTTCTTCTGCAGGAAACAGATGCATGTTCTCCAGATAAGTAAACTTTGTTTTAAACATCAAAATCCCTGGTGGTCCTGAAGGGAGGTGAGATAGATGCATTGCAGACTTTGTCTCAGTACTTATTTTCTCCTTTAGTGCCCAGTAATACCATTCATAGATGGTACATCAACATCTCCCTGCTGTTGTAGTTGCTCATTTGGGGAAACCAAATGGTTTCAGGAAACCACCTGAGTTCGAATTCTAGCTACTCAGTTTAACAACTCTGTGACTTTGGACAAGTGCTTTTTTTTTTGTCTTTTTTCGTGTCCGGCAACGGATCGCAACCCTCAGTGTTGCGCCCGTACCGGACCGGGACCGGCAACAGGATCGCAACCCTCAGTGTTGCGCCCACACCTCGCTCAGCCAGTGAGCGGCCGGTCTGTATGTGGGATCTGAACCCTCGGCGGGAGTGCCGCTGTGCTCCCAAGCGGTGCACTGTAGCAGTGCGCCACCGGGCCGGCCCGGACAAGTGCTTTAACTTCTTTGAACCTCAACATCTGCAGTAGTAAAAGGAGATAATGCCAACTAGATATGTTTGGATAGTGAGGATTAAATTAGATAACAGCATCAGGCAATCACACTTCTTCCTTTGTTCCACCCTTTCCCTGTTCACTGAGGGCAAGAAACATTGTCATTTTCTTCAGGGGGTTTCTTTACTTTTTAAAAACAGAAGAGTTTATTTATTCCACAAAATTTTGAATCCCTGGGCACTGAGGATAAAAAGGCATTGCCCATGACTTTATATAGATCATAATCTAGTAAAAAGACAGAAAGGGTAACAAGGTAGTGAATTAAAATGTCAAGAGGTAAAAGTTGGTACAAAGTCATATGTTCCCAAATAAGGGAGAAACAAACTCGTCTGGAGAAGGGGGCATCAGAGGAATGACTCGAGGTGGGTCTTAACAAGATGCGACCATACTTTCCAAGCAGGAGGAGGAAAGGGCCACGCTGGCATGGGTTAAAACCTGGTCCTGTGGTAGCGAGGAGAGGCTGAGTGCTTGGCATGAGAGTCCTTAACAGAAGACAGAAATTATTCAAAAATGCCACTTCTTCCACAGAGCCCATTTTGATTCCTTGTACAGGAAACCCTCTCTACCACCTCAGCACCTTAATTGTGTCACATGTATGGGTTTCTTTGACATTTACTACTTCCTGCTTTACATTAGAGATATTTATGTACATATTTCACTTTCATTATACCACTAGAGAAACGAGGGAGTGTTTCGTCCTGATACTGCCCACAGTGCCTTCAACTTAAAATTATAGATTTTAAAGAAAGAAAGCCAATATATTTTATTTTCACTCTCTTCTTTATAGTGGGATTCTTGGTCTTTTCACTTATGGACTTCATATTGGGGGGAAAAGGCTTGTCTTTTTATTTTACATTTCATGCGTACCAAGCACAGGAGGTATGCAACACCTCCCCCTTCACCCATAAAACCAGCTGAGCAGGTTTTGGTCCTGCTGCCAAAGAAAGAAATTTCTCCTAATACCATTGATTCTTCTAGAATAGACAAATAGAGCTATCCCCTCTCTACCATCCACCAGCATAGAGCTCCTTTGCAGAGTCTAGACACTGATGAGAAACCCCAGAAGATTGATTTGCTAAGTTTCCAGAAGAGATGGAGAGTGTCTGGGATGGGAAAATTGTGTGGCCAACCCAGGGACACTTTGTCCCTCTATCTTTTGGGTTTAGACCCCTTTCAGTCAATTGAGTTGGCTCCAAGTCAAACCTGCCAAGAAGGCTATTAATGACAATAATGTCATTCATTATGACTTACATTTATTGAGCATTTACCATGGCCAGGTGCTTTGTAAACACTGCCAATACTAACTCAATTAATATCCAAAGTGTTTCAATGACATGGTGACTATTAGCATTCTTGTTAGCAATGAAACTGAGTCACAAAGAAGTTAAGTATTTGTTACTAGATGATGGATCACCCCTGGCAAGTGATCAACCCCACTTGGACCAAGAGCTATATTGCTATCAGACCTATGTTTTAATCCTCTAAGCCTTCTCATTAATCCTTAAAATGACTGATCAGGAAGATATAATTGTCCCCATTTTACAAATAAAGTGTGGACAGAGAATAAGTGGGCTCTATCACATGACAGATTCCTAAAATGAAGGAGGAGTGAATAAGATGATTTCCTAACACCAGTGCTATAGTCACTGAGGCCACCTGAAGCAGCATTTGATGACTGTATGAGCAAATTAATTTCAGAATATTTGAGATAGGGGCCGGCCCGGTGGCGCACTGCTACAGTGCTCCGCTTGGGAGCATGGCGGCGCTCCCGCCGAGGGTTCGGATCCCACGTACAGATCGGCCGCTCACTGGCTGAGCGAGGTGCAGGCGCAACACCGAGGGTTACGATCCTGTTGCCGGTCCCAGTCCGGTACGGGCACAACACTCGCAACACTGAGGGTTGCGATCCGTTGCCGGTCACGAAAAAAAAAAGACAAAAAGGAAAAAAAAAAAGAATATTTGAGATAGGAATGTTTCTTTCTGATCCCACTAATCTCTATAGCGAAGACTATAGTAACTTTACCACATTTAGTAATGGTCTGATCTTGAGGCTATGGTTCGGGACAGAAGGGGTCTAGAATCCAGGTCAAAGAGTGAGAAGGAAATTTTCCAAAGGGGTAAAGGTACAGAGCACAGTACATTGAGACCATGACTGTCTTTGGAAATACTGAATTAATACAAGCCAAAGACAAGTGAAGCCAAATATGCCCTCATGCCCAGAATCAAGGCTGGCTTGGGTGCCTGAGCCCATAGCTCAAGGCGAGTAGACTCCTTGCGTGGGTTTTGCAGAGAAGTAGAGGTGAAGGCTGTTCTCAGTTGTGAGTTGGGGGNCATTTTACAAATAAAGTGTGGACAGAGAATAAGTGGGCTCTATCACATGACAGATTCCTAATATGAAGGAGGAGTGAATAAGATGATTTCCTAACACCAGTGCTATAGTGACTGAGGCCACCTGAAGCAGCATTTGATGACTGTATGAGCAAATTAATTTCAGAATATTTGAGATAGGGGCTGGCCCGGTGGCGCACTGCTACAGTGCACCGCTTGGGAGCACGGCAGCGCTCCCGCCGAGGGGCGCAACACCGAGGGTTACGATCCTGTTGCCGGTCCCAGTCCAGTACGGGCGCAACACTGAGGGTTGCGATCCGTTGCCGGTCACGAAAAAAAAAAGACAAAAAGGAAAAAAAAAAAGAATATTTGGGATAGGAATGTTTCTTTCTGATCCCACTAATCTCTATAGCGAAGACTATAGTAACTTTACCACATTTAGTAATGGTCTGATCTTGAGGCTATGGTTCGGGACAGAAGGGGTCTAGAATCCAGGTCAAAGAGTGAGAAGGAAATTTTCCAAAGGGGTAAAGGTACAGAGCACAGTACATTGAGACCATGACTGTCTTTGGAAATACTGAATTAATACAAGCCAAAGACAAGTGAAGCCAAATATGCCCTCATGCCCAGAATCAAGGCTGGCTTGGGTGCCTGAGCCCATAGCTCAAGGCGAGTAGACTCCTTGCGTGGGTTTTGCAGAGAAGTAGAGGTGAAGGCTGTTCTCAGTTGTGAGTTGGGGGTTGTTTTCAGTAGGAAATATGTAATAAATAAAAGTGTTGACCAAGTGATGCCAGTGTAGTTTATTGTTCATAAACTATTAAACGGATAGCAGGTCCTTGTTCTGTCATCATGGGGCTTGTATTTATACTACACCAAATGTCATGGAGTCTTGAAAATGGCCTAAAGAATTTGATCACAACAGCAACTTTCTGCTAATTAACTGGAAGCATCTATCTATGTGTCTTCTTCAGTCAAATATATGATAAAACTACCAAGTTGTCATTTAATTCTCTGAGGTACCAAAAGAGACTTAGCAGAATGCATAATCAAGGTATAATTTCTTACTTATTTTGAGGGCAAACCAGTGATTTGTGTTTATTAATAGGTGGTGCCTACAACTGTGCCTCTTAAATAAATCTGAAAATTGGAGGGGTCTGCAAGAAATTGCAGTGAATGCTCCCGAATCAATAAGGTTGTATGAAAGTAAAGGACTTTCTCTCCCTTTATGTAACTGAATTTGACAAAGCAGTCACATTTTGCTTTATAACCAGCAACAACTAGTTATATTACAAATAATCTCTTAACAACCTAAATTGATCTTCCTGATGCTCTTATTAAATTATCAAAGAGGTCAGAAGTCAGTTATTTTGGTTAGATTGGCAGGTAGGATAATTAAATTCTTAGACATGTAACTGGTTTATTAAGGAAGCTAAAACTGGGTGTGAAACAAAACACGTTCTTTTTTGGTTTTGTTTGTGTTTTTATTTTGATTGTCAATCCTGATCTTCAACCATGCTTCAAACATCATTTCCCATTCTTTAAAAATAACTTGGCAGGGTCCAATAGCTTTCCAGTTCCTCTCAGATATTAAAGCTTAGTTTAGCTTATTTTAAAACTAAAATCTCATATTGGTTTCAAATGTCTTCTTTTCTCTTCCATCAACTGCAGCCAGAACAGACTAGCCCCTGGCTGCTTGGGTTGGAAAAGAGAGGCAAGAGGTTTCCTTTATGCTCCCATCTGTCTCCTTCTTGGTCAAACTCTTCTGGCCTTTTTAGTCCAACTGTGATCAGGAAGAACTGAAGCTACATTCAGCTTCTCCTGTCCTTCACTGACCTTCTGATGTTGGAGGGAGAATGTCAGGCAGGAAAGTGAAAGAGATTTATTCAAATTGCTAGAGTAGTCAAGTTAGGGCAGAGTCTTCAGCTTCATAGATTCTCTTTGGTAATCACTACTCATGGTGTACTCTTTCTCCCCGAGGTGGTGTAGCTTAATCCCCACGACATCTTTCTGAAGATTCCCCCCACTCCACTCCTTTAACGTCTCCAGAAATTCTTGTCTCCTTCCATATTGGCCTAGCAGCCTACTGACCCCTCTTAACCTCAGTACTTCCTCATCTGGAAACACAGGAACCACTGAGTCCTCTTTGCCCACTCCGCAGGCCAAGGAGAGCTTTTGGGGGAGAGGGGCACTCCATCTTCTTTCCAGGCACACTACACCTCACAGTTCCAGCAGGCCCTACTCTCACAGGCTACTCTAATCGACTTCCTAGTAGACTTCCTACCTCTGAGGACCTCTTTTGACTCATCCTGGGTGTTGTCTCAATAGGCATGTCACCTCAAAACTCAAGTAGGCCTGTGTCAAGTTCACACAAAAATCTCCCTCACCACGTTTCTCTTCTCTGTTATGGCAGCCCTGCAATATGCTATAGGTTCTCAGTTCCGGCAAGCACCCAGCTGAAAAGCAAGAAGTCAGCGTCGCTTTCTCAAAGGTGCTTCCAAAATCTACACGTTGTTTTCCTTGAAGCCCCCATTCTGGCCCCTAGTTAACTTTGGAATGGAAGGAAAATAGCCTCTCCCTAGGAACCTGCACACTCAAAGAGCTGAGAAATCTTCTTTTCCGTGATACCTCTGTAGGTAGATAGACTAGACACAAGGTATGAGGCTGAGGATGGGAGGTCAATGGAAGCAGATCTCCATTCACATTCCCCGGGAGGGTATCCAGCCCCACCTTTAGGTGGCTCACTGCTGGCTTGAGAGTATGGGATACCTATGATTCTTGTTTTCAGTTATAAGCCCTGATTGTTAATTTCAGGGAAATATAAAAAGTTAAGACCCACTGTATTAGTTCATTTGTTGCTTATAAAAGAATACCTGAAACTGGGTAATTTATAAGAAAGGGAAATTTATTTCTTATCGTTCAGAGACTGGGAAGTCCAAGGTCCAGAGTACACATCTGGTGAGGTCCTTCTTCTGGGTGGTGATTCTCTGCAGTGACACAGAGTATCACATGGTGAGAGAATGCATAAACAAGAGAGTTAACCTTCTTGCTGGATTTCCTTTTAAGGCTACCAGCACCATGCCCATGACTGCCTTTCAAACCATAAAGCCATTACTCCATGAATGGATCGATGTGTTTAGGACAACACCGTCCTTGTGATCCAGTCACCTCTTAAAGGCCGCATCTTCCACCATCATATGGAGGGTTAAGTTCCAACATGAGCTTGGGGAAACATTCAAAGGACAGCACCCACTATGTGTACACATGAGCTAACCAGGATGGGTTTTGCTTGCAAGGGTCAAATGGGTACCATGTCACTTCCACTTCTCTTTTCCATTGCACCATCTGCCATCTGAAAAGCCAATACATTTACAATCTCCAAAATCAGAATGCCAGTGCTGGAAGGGAGTTGCCAAGTATCCTCCACCAATTAGCAGTGAAACAGGAACACTTTTTCCCTCCTTGTCTTGATCTGAGTTCTTTCCTGTTTTGGTCATGCTTTTAACCACAATATCCACTTGTGATCTTTGATTTGTCTCTGTTTCTAATATGTGGGGGACAAAGGCTGGAAAAGAAGCAAATGTGGTAACCAGAGTGGGCATGCTTTTAACCACAATATCCACTTGTGATCTTTGATTTGTCTCTGTTTCTAATATGTGGGAGACAAAGGCTGGAAAAGAAGCAAATGTGGTAACCAGAGTGGGTTTTGTTTGCAAGGGTCAAATGGGCACCATGTCACATCTACTTCTGCCCTCCACATCCACGACTTCCGGAAGAGCCAATGCCTTTCCACTTCTTCCCCTTTAGCGTCCTTTAGATTGTCCATGCTGCCTCTTAATAAGCACAACTGTGCTCCTTGCGCCTTACTGGAAATAGGCTCAGTGCTGACGGGATGTGACCTATTGGTGGGTGGAAGGGAATGACGGGTCAAAGCTGCTTTTGACCCTTTGTTCCACAGACTTACTTCATAGCTGAGCAGTCAAATTTTGATTTAAACTTCTTTTTTTCTAGACCCTAGATCCGTTTCTTACCTTGGAGCATGTCCCCTTTGCTGATCTCATACATTTTTATTTTATTTGATACTTGATGTTATGCTTGGATTATAGAACTTCCATTCGGTAAAGGTTCTGTAACAAATTGTTCTTTTGTACAATTGCCAAATATCTCAGACTAAAAACATATTGGGGGAAAAAGCCAGATAAAAAATTAAATGAAAGCAAAATTAGGGGCCTGCTAATAAAATCAGATTTTCTTGACACTTTTAGTCAATGCAAAAATAATTGTGGGAATATAAAAGGTTTTTTATGGCCAATTATTCTTGTCTTAGTAAGTATCTATAACCATAACCCCCTTAGAATAGGTAATAATCCTCTGCAGAAAGGAGTGAGACTTCCCTACAGAACCATAAGGAAGGTAAAACGTTATCATATGCATGCATAAAATATATTAATATTGAAATGTGCTGGCTATAAGGTCATGTGGGTAGATACCTTTTTTTCCACTCTGAAAAAATATATACTATCTGACTTTATTGGGCTGCTGACATCCAATTGATCTGCATTATTCTTCGCTGGCAAGAGCCTATATACCTAAATGCCTCAGATAATAGGCATAAAAAATATATACTATCTGACTTTATTGGGCTGCTGACATCCAATTGATCTGCATTATTCTTTGCTGGCAAGAGCCTATATACCTAAATGCCTCAGATAATAGGCATTTCAGTATTAGGTAAAAAGCCTCCATGCAGTCTATAGCAATATCAAAAAGGTAGAAAGTGTAAAATAAGGGAGATTAAGATGACACCAGAAAGCTTTGAATGAGGTGTCATTTTGCATTTAGAGAGACAACCAGGGAAGTTAAGACAGAAGAAAAAAATGCCCCTTTCTCACCAGCTGCCCTTAAAGGTTTACAAATGATCTGTTAACAGAAATGAGTTTCTCTTGGGCATCAGACACCATTTATTACGCTGGGAGCAAGACAAAAAAAGGAGATGGGAAAGACTAGCAAATTATGCTTATTTGAAGGCAAAATGCTTGCCATCAGTAACATGATGAAATTGTAGCAAAGGTGTCAGCCAGATGTTGACATGTTAATATTTTTCATGAGGTCTTTCACTGAGGAGCGAGTACAAAGAACTTTTGGGGTGTTCTTTAGAATACGAATTGGAATTGCATTGTTAGGCAAGACGCCTTGCCTGGGAAATCACGATCTATTTGATGATGAAGAGGAACAGGAAGTGTGTCCTAAATAGGGGGCTTGAACCTCGGTTCCCTGGCTGCCTCCCAGATGTCTTGTGCTACGAATGGGCTCATCTGATCTCTCCTAGTCAATTTCATTCTGGAAAGTAGCCAGTGGGCCTAGTTCATGACCCAGTGATGTCATTATAATTCATTCTCCCTCACCACAAAGACTTTGGAACTTTCCAATTTACAATGGGTCTTTTTAATAAGGAAGAGTGTCATGTACAGAATTTTTAAGTGTTTCTAATGATTTATCTTTTTTTTTCCTGTTATAGCCTCAAAATGGCCTATTTTATTTGTATAAAGACTGGACTATCAAAACCATTCAAAGAATTTATATTTTTGTTAAAATACGTGGTATGTTTTATGGGCTGAAAGAGGATAACTGAAGCTTATTACAAGAGAACATCGTTGTTTGAAACAAAAAGTTACATCTTATGCATAAAGAAGAATAGGCCATCTAAAATGTAATAGACTTGTGAATCGATGCTTCATCTTGAACACTCACACTGTAATTCTGAATAGGAAATATCCATTTTTATTAATGTTTTCTGTGTTTTGAGCCTGGATTTACAAGATGGGGGTGGGGACAGAGGCTGATAGAGACATATGTAAGTCATTTCAGAGCACAGGCTATGACATCTGTGTGTTCTCTCAACACCTCTCCTGGGCCATAAGGAAATATTCATTGATGAAGACCACGCATAAATTGAGCTCAGCACTGGGGAGTTGGGGCTGTCTCCCAGAACCTCAGCTCCTTGAACTTGGTTAACCCTCCTTGCTAAAATAAACTTTGCTGAGATGACTTCACTTATCCTTGGCACGAATCTTTAAAACCCTGGGTAGTACAAGGCAAGTGGATGATCAATGCATTTGTGGCTGTACTGTAATTTAACTTGCTCTGTCTGACAGGAGATGTGGAATAGCTAAAGAGAGGCTTTACTTGTAATCTTCTTATCACCTTATCCTGGAGTGTTTGTGAAGAGCGAGGCCTTCCCTGCACTCACTCCCAGTTGAGGGTTCATGCTAAGAAAGAAGAATCGCCCTTTAGTGTCTGACCGGGTGACCTTCTCTGGACACCTTATGAACTCTCATGGCTGAATGCACACTGGCTTTCCCTAATCACTGATCTTTCTTCTACAAGCTCATTAACAGAAATAACTTGCTGTAATTACAATGTGCTGGGAATAAAGAAGCACATACTTTTTTCCCACCTCTGTTCTAAAGCATGGGATTCTAAATCAGTTCATTGTTGAGCCCTTCTTAGCAAGAGACTGTAAGTGAGAAGAGGAGGTGGCCAGACCCCCAGGGCAGGCTGGGGAGAAAGTGGGGCCCACCCAACAGCAGAAATGATAAAGAATAGGTCAAGACTGACAGAGGGGTGGGGAGTGGGAGCATATAGGAAGAAAAAAGATGAAAAGAGGAAAGGAGAGAGAGACAGAGAGGGAATGGTTAATGAGACATAAACAGAACTTGGAGGACCTCGGAAGCAAGGCAGCTCAGAATAAGGTGAAATCAAGGAGGGTGGCATGCAGAGAGAGGGCTGCACAGGGAGCGGGCACTGACCTTTTCAAGAGGCAGTTTTCCCATTTTTAGAGAAAGCCAAGCAACAGCAGACAGCTTGTCAGTCTCAGGTGCCCCAGTGTCAGGTAATTCACGCTCTTCCTGGTGATGCTGAGGAATATAAAATTCTTTGGAGTGGGTGCTGTTTATAAATCTGATTGAGGGAAACACTCTTGCCATTCTTTTTTCCAGGGAGCAGATCCTGGTTTGGGTCCCCTCCAGATGATCATGTGTCAGTGGGACGGCTAGTCATATAAGCCAGCAATCACAACTAGAGGGGAAAAGTCCTATCATAGCCATAGATGCGAAGAGCTGTGGAGATCCAGAGAGCATTTGGGGTGGGGGGGGGGACACAGGGCAAGCTTCATGGAGGGAGTACAATAATGATGATACTACTACTAATAAGAAAAGCCCTATCATAGCCATAGATGCGAAGAGCTGTGGAGATCCAGAGAGCATTTGGGGTGGGGGGGGACACAGGGCAAGCTTCATGGAGGGAGTACAATAATGATGATACTACTACTAATAAGAAAAGCCACAATTTCTAGGACAAAATTAATAGCAATGCTGCTCTTTTTGTAAGCTCCTATTACAGGCATGTGCCTTTTGTGAATGCCTGGATAAGTATAAGTCTGTAAACATACCTGTGTATGTGTAGGTATGTAAACATGGATCTGTAAATGTCTAATGCTCATAGAATCCCTCAAGATATTACTATTATTATTATTCCAATTTTAAAGCTGAGGATATTCCTAAAGCTTACAAAACTTATCCAAGGGTACATACCCAGGTATTTATACAGTTTGATCATGGTATATTGGATTTAAAACATGCAACTATATCTATTGAGTTCATAATATACATGATCAAAGTGAGAGAGAATAAAGAGGGGAAGGTGTTAAATGAGGGAAGGTACAGTTGGAGGATTTGTTGGAAACTAGCTCTGTAAATACTTCATAAGCTTCTCGTAGTAAACTATGTCACATTTTATAGAAAATGAGAAGGTAGAGGAGGTTTTTAGTGGGGAGCCATATGATTAGACCTATGTTTGTGGGAGGCAACTGAAAGGTAATTGATTAGTGGAAGGGTGAGAATTCGGGCAGGGTGTTTATGATAACAGGCCAAACAAACCATGATATGGGCTGAATAACTTACAGAAACAAACATGGTGGCAATGAAATTAAACAAATATGGGTGTAGTGGTTATTTTTATAAACATAAAAATAGCATATAACTACCTTGTGTGTATAAAGGCATTTATGTTTTCCTTTCTTGTTCCTATGCTATGCCTCATTTTTTTAGAAAAACAAAGATTAGTTTGAGCATTTTTTTAATAGGATTATTCTTTCTCTTCTTCCAAGACCCAAGGAGAGCAAATCTTTTCCTAACTTACCACCAATGCACAGAAATTTGTATGCACAACAGAGAATGAACACAAAGTTACACTGGAGTTTAGACATCATGTACTTTATGCTCTATATAAATCCTTTTAATCTATTTTACCAAATCGAAAGCCAGAGAATGGGAAATGGACATATTCTTTTGTTTTCACCATTACCAGGGTCTTTCTGAGAACTAACATCTGGCATATCTATCTCCTGGCATTAATTTTAGAGGTTTTAAGCGGGGCAGGAGGATTAATAATAACACTTTATAAAATAGCAGTTAAGAATATGCCTTTGGAGTTAAGCAAATATTGAAACGAAGCCTGATTTTCTCACTAACTGTGTAACTTTGGGCAACTTACTTGACTTTTTGAATTTCGGGGTTCCTATTTGAAAAATGGAGATAAATGTGGATTTTGCCATAGTGAATTATGGTGAGGGTTAAATTAGATAGATGTGCAACTCTCCCCACAGTACCTGCCAAGTAAGTAAGTGCTCAACACATTTATTCAACAACATGTGCACTTTGAACATTGAACACACACAAACACTTTGAAGGGTGAATGGAAAGTAAGAAGTGGAGAAAATAGAAATGAAAGATTCTTTTAAGATCAGCCATGAAGAGGAGCAGAGAGAAGTAGTAGCTGAAAGGGGATTGTGGATGTAGGGCTTTAATTTTCAAGACGGAAAGAACAATGCATCTTTGTACGCTGATGGGAATGAGTCAACAAAGAGGGAGATATTGTTAAAATAGGAGAGAGGGGTAAAAATTAAAAGAAAAGTTCATCCTAATGAAAGGAGAAACGTGTCTTTGATAGGCTCATGCACAGCCCCCCCACCCCCAACACTTTACAGTGGGGACATGAAGGGGAAAATGAGTGAAAATAGGCATGAATTGGGCTTGGATCATGGGAAGGTTAGAGAATGCTCAGGTAGTTTCCCCAGTGAGGTGTGAGATAAGGTCATCCACCATGAGTGAGGATAAGCAGAGGTTAGAGTTTTGAGAAGAAAGAAATGGAGTAATCATTTCCAAAAGACAGCTAGCAAAAGCACTAGGGATGCAGAGAAGGCCTGAGCAGAGCCAGGTGCCTAGCTGAGTCTCGTGACTATGTACTTAAGGAGCAGCTATTCCAGCTGTTTGTGTAATTTCCTACAGAAAATTTCCTCAAAGGGGTTGCAAGCAGGGAAAAAATGGGGGTGGGGGGATTCCTAGCAGGAATAAAAAAAAAAGGACTCTTGGTTGGGTTTACCTGGGACAGGAGCTCTGCTACTTGAGTGAAAGAAAAAGAAGAGAAGGAAATGGTGATATTTGCAAGGGAGCGATTACGATGGAAGCCATAGAATCCAAGATAGAGGAGGAGGGGACAGAAGCAAGAGGAATTGGACTGAGAGCGGCTAGGTCATTGAATCTCAGGTCTTAGGGAGGTGGGAAAATGATAACGGACTGATGAACGAAGTAAACTGGAAAAACAGGATTTGTGTCCAAACATTGGTTTTTGAATTTGAGATTTAGGAGACAGAGCAGGGTTTGTTGATCCTGAGGTTTAGGGTGTGACCGTGGGATTAGGAAACTGTGACAAATTGAAGGAAAACTTTCACTTTATGAGATAAAGAAACCAAGAGCCTGTGGCATTGATGGGTCAATCTCATGAATATCAAAAATGCCAATAATAGCAACAAGCACTTGTGAAGTGTTTATTATGTGTCAGACAATGTCCTAATAGCTTTACATGTACTTTGACTCACTGAATCCTAACACCTAGAGCTGCTGGTCCTATTTTCATCACCACTCTACAAGGAGAGTTTACATATTTTTCCCATGGCAACCAAATTAGTAAAGGTAAAGGGAGGCTCAGATCCAGACTCCAGAACCTGTTCTTGTATACTCCACATTGTATATTCTAGAATGATGGTAATAGCAGCAATGTGGGAAGTAAAGCAGTGAGCCAGTTTCACATTTTTTAGTGAATTAGGGGCAAGATTAGTTAGGACATCTGCAGGCGAAAGAAGACAGGGTGAAGAGCCAGTGCAGGAGTTTCACAAGAGTGTGGGGAGATGATGGTCACAAGGGGTATTCAGGATCAAGAACAGTGAACACAATTCTGACCCTGAAGAATTTGAAAATGAAAAAACCAAAAACAACATTCCCTACTTTTAAGGGTTACAGAGAAAGCAGTGTTTTCAAGGCCCAGCCCATCTCTACAAATTCTGACTTAATTGGGGTGATGTGATCTCCAGGACATCAGCATTTTTTCCAAGCTCTCCCTACATGAGCCTAATGTACATCCTCAGTTGAAAACTACTGAGTGAAGTGAAAAAAGGGAATTTTCTGAAAAGTAGAAGACAGCGGAGAATTTGCTGGTCACAGAGTGGGAGTTGTAGTAGGATAAGTGGAAGTGTTTGGGAAAGAAAAAAAGGCAGCCTTTGGTGGTTGGTATTCATGCCACTGTCCCTGTAACTTTGACTAACTTCCTCCTCTATTGTTTGATCTTATATTTATTCCATGACGATGATTCACTCCGATTGCATTATTCTTTTACTGTAAGTATTTTTGATAGGAGAGGAGTAGGATGTACATATTTTTTAAAAAATGAAGAAGATGTAAAGATGCATGGTAACAATTGGCTTGTTAATACTTGGAAGATACAACCTCTTAACTAGTGTCAGGTGGGTGAGTTTTAAATGAATTCATCAGTGCAGTGATGTCTTGGGCTGAGTCACCTACATTGTCATGTACCAGCTTCCTCCTCTGAATTTTTCTCTCTCGGGTGTTTATTTCCCCATATAACCAAGAGTTATAGGAAAAAAAGATTGATGAGCTGGAGCACACAAAATATAATCTTTATTTTTTT
This sequence comes from Galeopterus variegatus, assembly GCF_000696425.1. Taxonomy (NCBI): domain Eukaryota; kingdom Metazoa; phylum Chordata; class Mammalia; order Dermoptera; family Cynocephalidae; genus Galeopterus; species Galeopterus variegatus. The sequence continues at coordinate 820,755 of NW_007726618.1, read as the reverse complement.
TCTTAGCTTAAAGACAACTTACAGAAATATAATAATGGCCTTCAAAAGGTGGACTGTCTGCACCATTTTAGAGAGCATTGTTAAAAACAATTTTGAGAAGGGAAACTTAACTGACTGTTAGGAAGAATATTCTAATAACTGGAACTTTCCAAAGATAAAATGGACCTCCATAGGAGGTAATAAGTTCCCTTTAGCAGGAGGTATTTATCTCAACTATAGATAATCATTTGTTGGGCACACAGACAAAGAGATTTGGGTATCAGGTGGGAGAGAAAAGTAATAGTAATAACAAGAGCTAATTGTTACTGAGTACTTACAACATGCCAGGCATGTTTTATATGTATCATCTCATGTATTCCAACTATTAGCCCATGGCGTTGATGATATTCTCCCTGTCTTACAGATAAAAAAGCATGAAGCTCAGAAAATTGCTAATAAATGGCATATCCAGGATTTAACCCCACACTTTTAACAACTACCCTGTACTGTTTCTTAAGGTAGCTGCCATAAGAAACCTCCAATGTCAGTTTAAATTCTAATGATCATTGATTTTGGAAGTTACACTTCAGGGGTTTAGAATAGTGGTTTGGAGTCAGACCAGGGCTCAAGTCTGGATTCTTTCATAGCTATTAATGTGTAACCATGGGTGATGTACTTAAACTCTTTGGAGTTCATTTTCTTCTTCTATAAAAGGGAGGTCACAATATTTAAGTCATAGGATTTTGAGGATTAAATAAGATAATGTATGCAGCTTTTAAGCACAGCCCCTAGATCTAGTTACACCCTTAACAAATAGTAGCTATTATTTTAGTAATTCAAGACAGAAGATATTATTAGAATAGTATCCTGAACTACATGTCACATTCTGAGGTTTCAGTATTAGAATATTTTTTAAAAGATTATTGATTTTAGACAAGATTTGAATCCTTCTTGAAAGAACCATTTGATTTCATCCTTCAACCTTGTCTACAGTAATTAACCAATTAAAAACACGGGTAATTTGGGAAAAATATATGTAGAAAAAAGACAGTATCAAAAATAAATGAAGACAAATAACTCAAAATAGGCAAAGAACAGGTAACTTACTGAAAAAGAGATACAAATGGTGAATAAATGTAAGAAAATACACTCAGACAAGTTATTTTGGGGCCCAACCCACTGGAAAAATCATCATCATCATTACAATTATCGTATCCAACTTACTCTCTTATTTCTCCTTGGCTCCACATCTCCTTCTAATTATCACCCTCTTTCTTTGCTCCCTTTTTAGCAAACTCTTCGAAAGATTTGTTCATACTCAGTGTTTCTACTTCCTCTCTCTTGCTTTTGAATCAAGTCAAATCCAAGCCTTTCTCCTTCCTTCTTTCTCAATATAGAAGAGGGAGTACATTCCTCTTAGAGCTGCGGACTCCCATTTTTAAATCATGAATGAAATCGTGATTTTACAGAAATCAGAGCAGAAAGGTAAAAAGAAACTAGATCCTTAACATCACGGAGAATTCAATCTAACTAACTTTGAAAACTACGTACGTCTAGATATTTCTGTTATCATAGAACCAGTTTGAATTAGATTTTCTGTTTCCTAGAACCCACGTGTGGATGACTAGGCCAGCCCCTCTGACGGGGTCTGTGGATGAAGATAAATTCCCTCAGAGGAAAGGATATGTGGGGAACAATGACTTGCAGCTTTTAAGGAGAACAGTTCTACAGAGAATGGTACACAAAAGTACCGGCTGGTATACAATCCAAATTCTTCCTACAGATTAGTTCCTACAGAGCACAGGATAATTTACATATAAGCCAAGTCAAATTGGTGAGATATTCAACCAAGATCTGAATGGGTTTGTGAAAATAGACGAGTGATAGGTTTTCAAAAATATCAAACAATACTTTGAACAAAACTATATGAATTTTTTGCTCTAGAATTCAGACTAATGCAATTTTAAGTCCAAGCCGTTTGATTTCTCATTGAATTTATCAGAGAATCTTTGCCCTCCTTTTTCTTTTTTTCCTCAATGAATTTAGCCAGTATTTATCCATGACCTGGGTGAGGTGCTGGAGACACAATTGTGAATAAAGATATTCCTAACATCTTTGTGCATAATCGCACAACATGGAGAAGAAAACACAAAAATAATTACTTTTATTTATTTTCAGTGAGGTGAGTTAATTTCTTGGATTTGGTTTTCAAAACCCTAATTAAAGTTCTTTATCCTTATTCCAAAGCAAATATTTTAAGCGCAAGGCTTAATCAAGAAAGTTGACTTATTTAAGCTGTTGGTCAATCATTCTTCTGCCAACTCTTTTTGACATAAGGAACCAAAGAGATTTGGTTTTCAAAACCCTAATTAAAGTTCTTTATCCTTATTCCAAAGCAAATATTTTAAGTGCAAGGCTTAATCAAGAAAGTTGACTTATTTAAGCTGTTGTTCAATCATTCTTCTGCCAACTCTTTTTGACATAAGGAACCAAAGAGAGAGAAGTGGGACTGAGAGAATGGTGAAGTAGGAACCTTTACAAGGATACTGGACAGAACCGGGGAAACTGGACTACAGGAAAAATGAGAAAAACAGGGCCTGGTGATCTTCGAAATCAAAGTGAGCTGTTAAGCTACTCTACCTTAAGGTGGTTTAGACAAATTTTCTTCATGACATGGATAGCGATCACCAGAAGTCTGGATTATAAATCTAGAACTTTGCCAGGGTGTCACTCTTAGGCCAGGACCTTGCCTATGGATCTCTTTAAACCATTTCCTCTTTATTCTGTCTCCTCTGTTGTGATAAATAATTCTTATTTAGCCTTTTTAGGTAATTTTTGTTCCAGATACTATCTCTCTACCAAAATTATGCTTTACATTTCTCAATTAATGCCTATATAATTGTACGTTTTAGAAATGTAAGTTCTGTTGTAGTGTATGCCATCATTCCTGTACATCCATTGTCTCAAAAAAATGTCCATAGCACTTCTGAACTGGAAGAAGAATCATTACAAGTATGATGGATGCAAAAGGGAGAGACATCTGAGGAGAGATCTGCTTTCACAGAAAGACACGTTGAACTATGTTTTGAATAATTTTTTAAACATTTTCCATCACTGAAAATTTCTTCAGTGTGTTTTACAATAATGGTTAAGTCTCCTGAATTAAATTCAGTTCTTTCATTATAATCTGACGCTTTCATTTATCATAATCTGTAAATTCTTAAAGCCTATATTAAAAACTTATGCCCAACACAGAATAAAACAAATGATCACAGCACACAAGGTTATCAATACATTTGAGTATATTTATGTTTGGCAGAGTCAGACATCCTGACTTTATGTTTATATATCCTCATGTTTATGTTAAATAATGTATACACAGTAAGTGTATGTGTATTGGGGGAGTGTTTCATTCCATCTCTTACTGTACCAAAAAAAGATTTATTATGTGGAAAAGACACAAATTCCTTTCCTTTATTTTTCCTACCATTTTAAATAAGAAAATTGTGGTCATCATTATATTCACTATCTTCAAACAAATTCACTCATAATTATTCTGCTAGATCTTGAGCTGTGATGAATTAAAAAAAATAATAATAAAACATCAACCAACTAACAAACAAAAATATGGTCTCTCCATTCAAGGAAGTGCTCTTCTTGGACAGAAACTCTTAATGTACATGTACTACGGACATTAAAAAATAAAAAACCAACCACACAAAGCAGTCAATATAAATGTTAGAGGAGCGATAGAGCTGGTAAGATCATCTGAGAAGAGGAAAAAGGTCATCTGAGGTGCACGTGAGTTTACATTTGGAAAAGGGTTTCACACAGGGGTGAACCTTAAAGTGGGCTTTAGAAGACTAGTAGAGTTTGGATTGTGGAAAGCTGGGGATGGGGAAGAAAGCTAGTCCAGAAAGAAAGAGAGGAAAAGTAAAAAGAAAAGAGACTTCTATTTTTCTTTAAAATGTAGAAAGAAATGAAAGACTTTAGCTCCCAAGAAAATAACAAGAAATCACCAGCTGATTGACAACAACAAAATCAAACTCTTCTTTAATACCATCAAAGAGCTGTGGGCACAAAGAAATCCAAAAGAACTAAACTCCAGAAAGACAAACCTTTTCTGAGTAAGTGAAAAATATATGACACATTTAAACCCAGTCATTTGCTAAAGTTGGGGGCAGGTGGGATGATGAGCATAACTGTCAGGAAAGGACAGTCTTTGCTCAGACTAGAAGAAACAAACCAGACTTTTTGATGATTTTATGGGGCGCCATAGCAGACTGATTCTGGAGGAGCCCCAAAGGAAAAGAGAGTCCTCTCAGCCAAGTTGCTTACAGGGGAATTTCAGTGATTAAGTAGAGGCCGGGAGTGGAGACAGGAAGATTTCACAGCCTCAGTCTCACAGTGTCAGGATCTCAGTGTCCTGATACCTCGCTGGGGTGCCACAATCACACAGCGTCGTCATCTGTGGTCTCACGGTCCTCTGGACTTCAGAGAAATCGTAAATATAGGTAATTTTCTTTATTTTCTTTAATTCTTTAAAAGTCAAACATTCTTCAAAAGACTAGTTAAAGAAAAAAATTATAACAATGTAGTATGGAGTTTTTAACATAAAGGGTATGATTAAAAATAGCACAAAAGGTGGGAGAAGGTATGAAAGAAGTTATACTGTTCTGAGGTCATTTCATTGTATACAGAATGGCATACAACTAAGTCATGATAGACTTGATAAAACAGGAATGCATGTTGTAATCTTAAGAGCTACCACTAAAATAATGATACAAACAGGTATAGTTAAAAAGCCAACCGACGATATAGAATGAAGTATTGAAAATTACTGTATTAGCCCCAAAAGAAAACAAGAAATGAGAAATCACAATGATGAAAAAGAGAAAACAAATAGGAGCCCAGGAGCAAAATATTTTAACTTAAACACAAACATATAAATAAGTAAATTAAATGTAAAAGAGAAAAACACATCACATTTAAAAAATTAGGCATTTTCCGAACAGATTAAAAAAAAAAAAAACAAGAACCCAAAATATAACCATTACAACAGGTGCATTTTAAATACAAAACCACAGACAAACTGAAAGTAAAAGAATGGGAAAAATACATGATGGAAATAGTAAGCATGATAAAGTTTGTGTAGCTATATTAATATTAGAGTAGACTTGAAAAAAAGGAATATTATTAGTAGAAATAAACTAGATCACTTCGTAATGAAAAAAGGATCGTTTCATCACAAAGACAAAACAATCCTATATGTATACTCATCTAATCACAGAGTTTCAAAATAAACCAAGCAAAACTGATAGACCTAAAGATAGAACTAGACAAATGCAGGGTCAAAGTTGGAGATTTAACAACTTTCTATCCGTAATTGATAGAACAACTGAACAAAAAATTATCAAAAATATTGAAGATTTGAACAATCCTATGAATCAACTCGGCCTAAATTGACATTTATAGAGTATTACACCAAGAACTGTGAATACTCATGCATATTATTTTCAGTTTTACAGAGAATGTTAACATAGAATTATACAAGATACACCCACATGTTGGTCTATAAAGCAAATATCAATAAATTTTAAAGTTGAAATTTTATAAACTGTTTTCTTTGCTATCAATGAAATTATATTAGAATACAGAAACTACAAAATAGATAGGAAAGACTAAAATGTATAAAAGTTAAACAGTACACATCTAAGTAACTCAGGGATTGAAGAAAAAAATCACAATAGGTATTAGAAATTCTTCTAACTGAATGATAATAAAAGTACAATGTATCAAAAATTGTGGGATGTAGCTAAAACAGTTATTAGACGAAATTTATACCTTTAATGCTTGCTTAAAAGAGAAAAGAATAAAGGTTAAACATCTATAATCTAAGTTTCCACTTCAAGAAACTAAAAAAAGAACAAAATAAATCTCAAGAAAGTAGAAGTAAAAAAAAAAATAAAAAGATCAAAGCAGAAATTAATAAAATAGAAAATATTAAAGAAAATCATCAAGATAAGTTAATTTATTTTAAAAAATGAATAAAATTGATAAACTGCTTGCTAGGCCAATCAAGACAAAAAGAAAGATAATACAAATTACCAAGTATCATGAAAGAAGAGATAGGCATCATTACAGATCCTATGGAGACATTAAAAAGATAACAATGGGATGGATATTCTGAACAACTTCTTGCCAGTGAATTCAAATTGTCAATCCAAAATTGACAATTTACTTGAAAAACACAACTTTTCAAATGGTCAACAGGAAGAAATAGAAAATTTGAATAGCTTTGTATATTGGACAGCTTGGGTTGCCATAGCAAAATATCACAGACTGGTTGTCTTAAAGAATAGAAATTTATGTTTTCACAGTTGTGAAGGCTAGAAATCCATGATCAAAGCTGGATGATTTGGTTTCTTTGTTTCCCCCTAAATTTACTGAGGTATGATTGACAAATAAAAATAGTATATAGTTAAGGTGTGCAATGTGGCGTTTCAATATGCATATACATTATGAAATGATTATCACAATCAAGCTAACCAACATTCATCACCTCAGCTATTTACCTTTTTTTGTGTGTTTTTTGTGATGAGAACACTTGAGATCTGCACTCTTAGCAAATTTCAAGTACACAATACATTATCATTAACTATAGTCACCAGGCAGTACTTTAGGTCTCCAGAATTTAGTCATCTTAATAATAAAATTTTGTACTGTTTGACTAATATGACCTCTTTCCTCTAACTCCCAGCCTGAACCACCATTCTGCTCTCTGTTAGTATGAATTTGATTTTCTTTTAGATTCTATGTATAAATGAGATCACGCAATATTTGTTTTTCTATCTGACATTTCACTTAGCATAGTGTCCTCCAGATTCATCCATATTATAAATGTCAGGATTTCCTTCTTTTTTAAGACTGAATAATATTTCATCATGTGTACATACACATATATATGTATACATATACTATATACCACATCATATATATATATATACCAGTATATATTTAGTACAAATATATATACATACACATACAACACATTTTCTTTATCCATTCATTTGTCCATGGACACTTGGGTTGTTTCCATATCTTGGCTACTGTGAATAATGCTGCAATGAACATGGGAGTGCAGGAATCTCTTTGAGACAGTGATTTCATTTCCAGAATTGGGATTGCTGGGTTATTTTTAATTTTTGAGGAACCAGCTTGATTTCTGGTGAGGGCACACTTCCCAGCTTGTAGACAGATAGAGCTCTCTGGTGTCTCTTCTTATAATCCTTTTGGATCAGGACCTCACCTTTCTGACATCATTTAACCTTAATTATATAAAAATTTTTAAACTTTCATTCCTCCTAATCCCAAAACAAAGCAAACAAAATTCTCTCCAGGACCAGATACCCTCAATGGGGAGTACTTTCAAATACTTAAGAAAGAATTAATACCAGTTCACAAAATATTGTTCATAAAATAGGAAGAAGAGAGAACATTCAAATTTGGTTCATGAGTTCAGCATAATACTAATTCCAAAATATTAAGAAATAGAATACAGCAATATATAAAAATTGATAATATATCATGTCCAAACATGACTTGTCCCAGGAAGGCAAAGTTGGTTCAACATTCAAAAGTTAATTTACATTCACCACATTAATACAATAAAAGAGAAAATTATTTGATTTTCTTAATAGATGCAGGAAAAAAAACATTTGACAAAAATAAATAGCCATTCATTATAACAACCCTCAGAAAACTAGAAATAACCTCAATTTAATAAAGGGATATCTACAAAAAAAATTTTTTTTCACTTAATGGTGATGTGTTCAGTGTTTCCATATAAGGTCAGGAACAATATAAGGAGATTACTCTATCACTTTTATTTAAAATTTCCTAAAAATCAACACAATGCAATAGAAAGGAGACATGGCATAAAAATTTTGTGAATAAAATGGAAAGCTGTCATTATTCACAGAACACAAAATTTTACATAGAAAATCATAAAGAAACAACAACAAACAAATAAACAAAAACCCCCAAAACCTAGAATTAATGAGGGAAGGAATATAGCAATATTGTAGTATACAAGGTCAGTATACAAAAAGTAATGACATTTCTATATAATAGCAACAGATAATTGGAAAATAAAATTTGAAGATGCTGTTATGCATAATAATTTCAAAAAAACCCAAAATATTTAGGAATACATTTGAAAATGATATGCAAGATCTGTATAGTGGAAACTATAAAATTTTCAAGGAGGAATTAAAGAAGACAAATAAATGTAATGATAAATCAACTGAGATAACTAAATGCAGATACAGAGATAGATCATGTTAAGAGACAGGAAGATGCAGTATTTTTAGCATAACAAATTTCCTCCAACTTAAAGTATACATTCAATGCAATCTGAATCAATGTTCCAGCAGGGTTTTTAAATAACTATTATCATGCTGATTCTAAAATTCATATTTAAAAGCAAAGCCAAAAATTTTTGAAAATGAAGAAAATTTTGGTAAATTTCATTACTAGATCTCAGTAATCACCATGAAGCTATAATAAAAACCAAGACACATAGGTCAACAGAACAGGATAGACTATCCAGAAATAAATCCAGACATATACAATCAACTAATTTTTCAACCAAGGTGCTAAGATAATTCAAAGTGGAAAAGTTGAAAATACTTTACTGAACAATATGTGCTGGAACATCTGCATATCCATAAAGAAAAAAAAATCAGTCTTGTTCACAGCCTCACATCAAACATAAAAGTTAATTTAAGATAGGTCATAGATGTAAATACAAATGTAACAGCTTTTAAACATCTAGAAGAAAAAATAGGACAGCATGTTTGTGACCCTGAAGTAGGCAAGGATTTCTTAGATAGTATACAAAGTCATTAACAATAATGGGTTCAAAACTATGCTGTCTACCTTAAGTGAATCATTGTGCAGTGTGTGCGTGTGTGTGTGTGTGTGTGTATGTATATATGCATGTATTGAAACAACATATTATACCCCACAAATATGTACAAATAAATGTTAAAATATTTTTGAATAAAAAAAGAAAAATATATAAATTAGTCTTTATTAAAACTAAAAATGTCTGTGCTTCAAAAAATACCATTTAGAGTTCAGGCCAGTTCATGCTGCCCAGAGAGGCCCAAGAGCCACCAGGCCCACAGGGTACCAACCCACCTGCACCAGAAGCTGAAACCTTTTCCCTTAAGGACAGGAACTAGACAAGGACACCCACTCTCACCACTCCTATTCAACATAGTATTGGTAGTACTAGCCAGAGCAATCAGAGAAGAGAAGGAAATAAAGGAAATCCAGATTGGAAAAGATGAGAAGTCAAACTGCCCCTGTTTGCAGATGATATGATCCTATAAATCAAACAGCCTAAAGCCTCGACAAAAAATCTCTAAGAGTTGATAAATTATTTCAGCAAACTTGCAGGATACAAAATCAACACACAAAAATCAGTAGCATGTCTATGCTCCAACAGTGAACATGCAGAAAAAGAAATCAAGAAAGCTAGCCTATTTACAATAGCCACCAAAACATAAAATACTTAGGAATAAAGTTAACCAAGGATGTGAAAAATCTCTATGATGAGAACTACAAACCACTGTTGAGAGAAATTAAAGAGGACACAAGAAGATGGAAAGATATCCCATGCTCTTGGATTGGAAGAATTAACATTGTGAAAAATGTCCATACTACCCAAAGTGATCTACAGATTCAATGCAATCCCCATCAAAATTCCAATGACATTTTTCTTGGAAATGGAAAAGACTATTGTAACATTTATACGCAATAACAAAAGACCACAAATAGCCAAAGCAATTCTGAGCAAAAAATAAAATAAAATAAAGCTGGAGGCAAAACACTACCTGACTTTAAACTATACTACAAAGCTATAATAACCAAAAGAGCATGGTACTGTAATAAAAACAGACACACAGATCAATGGAATAGAATAGAGAATCCAGAAATCAACCCATACACCTATAGCCATCTGATCTTTGACAAAGGTACCAAGTCTACACACTGGGGGAGAGATTGCCTCTTCAGCAAATCGTGCTGGGATAACTGGATATTCATATGCAGGAGAATGAAACTAGACCCGTACCTCTCACCATATACCAAAGTCAACTCAAAGTGGATTAAAGATTTAAATATACACCCTGAAACAATAAAACTCCTTAAAGAAAACATAGAGGAAACACTCCAGGAAGTAGGATTACATATACACTTTATGAATATGACCCCCAAATGACAGACAGCCAAAGGAAAAATAAACAAATAGGATTTTATCAAACTGAAAAGCTTCTGCACAGCAAAAGAACCAACTAACAGAGTGAAAAGACAACCAACAGTGGAAGAAAATAGTTGCAAAATATATATCTGACAAAAGACTAATATCCAGAATATACAAGGAACTCAAATAACTTTGCAGCAAAAAATAAATAAATAACTCAATTAAAAAACGGGCAAAGGAGCTGAACAGGCATTTCTCAAAGGAAGATATACAAATGGCCAATAGACACATGAAAAAATACTCAGTATCACTCAGCATTCATGAAACACAAAACAAAACCACTTTGAGACACCATCTCACTCCAGTTAGGATAGTTAGCATCCAAAAGACAGAATGATAAATGCTGGCAACATTGTGGAGAAAAAGGAACTCTCATATACTGTTGGTGTGACTGCAAAATGGTGCAGTCTTTATGGAAAATGGTATGGAGGTTCCTCAAACAATTACAGATAGATCTACCATATGACCCAGCTATTCCACTGCTGGGAATATACCCAGAAGAATGGAAATCATCATGTCAAAGGGATACCTGTACTCAAATGTTTATTGCACCATTATTAACTATAGCCAAGAGTTGGAATCAGCCCAAATGTCCATCATCAGATGAATGGATAAATAAAATGTGGTATATCTACACAATAGAATACCTCTCTGCTATAAAAAAGAATGACATACTACCATTTGCAGCAACATGGATCGACTTAGAAAAAATTATATTAAGTGAAATAAGTAAGGCACAGAGAGAGAAATACCACATGTTCTCACTTATTTGTGGGAGCTATAAATAAATAAATAAATAAATAAATAAATAAATAAATAAATAAATAAATAAACACAAATAAACTGGGGGGGGGGAGGTGGGAAAGAAGACACAACAATAACAACAATTCCTTGACCTTATTAAGACAAGTGAACAGATACGATGTTGATGGGGGGTGGGGGGAGAGAATGGGGACAAAGAGGAATTGGTAAAGGGACATGAAAATCAACTATATTGTACATCGATAAATTAAAATTTTTAAAAAAACTACCATAAAGAGACTAAATAAAAAGGTAAGCCAGGGGCAGGGAGAATATATTCACTTCACACTTTCAAAAAGAAAGTATTTTTGTAGCTAATAGTTATGTAAAAATGTGCTCAATCTCATTAAACATAAGGGAAATGAAAATTAAAACCATAGCGAGATATCATTTCACCAGAATGGCTAGAATTAAAAAGCCTGACAACATCAAGGGTTGGTGAAGATGAGGAACACCTGGAGCTCTCATACAGTGCTGGTGGTAGCATACAATGTTACATTTGGAAACTTTGGGGAACTGTCAGGAAGTTACCAATAAAGTTAATCATATACTTACTCCATGCACAAGAGATTCCCACTCTTTGCAGAAAAATAAAAACTTATATCCTCAAAAAAAAGTCCTCAAAAAAGAACAAGTATAAATGTTCATAGTAGTTTTATTTATAGTAGACAGAAACTGGGAGGTGGGAGAATTGATTAAAGTCTATCAGAAGGAGAATTTATATGTGAATTTCACTTATTCATAAAATGGCATACCATCCACAATTAAAAATGATAAATTATGATTATATAAAAGAACATATATAAAAATTACAACCATTATGGTGAGTGGAGATGAAACACGAAAGAATACATAGAGAATGATTATGTTTATTTGAAGTTCAGCAAGTAAAAGTAAACTGTGTTGATGGAAATCGAGTGGTTGCCTCTTGGTGGTGGAAAAAATTGACAAGGAAGTGTCCCAGGGAACTTATGAGGGGATGAATATATTTTAGGTCTTGATGGGAGTGGTGGATTCTCAGCTATAAACATTTGTTAAAATTTAATGTAATTCTACATATGAAGTATGTATATTTTATTGTATATAAATCATCCCTCAAGGTTGACTTAAAAAAAAAAGAGGCAAAAGTACTTTCCTTTCTTTTTTCCAGATTTTGTTTATCTAAAGATTAACTTCATGCTTTTTAGTGGAAGAATTCAATTAATCTTCCATAATCCTACTTTCAATATTGTTATTACTGATAATTTTGGTATATTTGCTTCTAATTTCCTCCCATATCTTTTTTGTTTTTGTCTTGCAATTTTAAAGTAACTTAAACTCAGTTTAGAAAGCTTTAAAGATAGGAAGAACAAGTTCTGCTATTCTAGGCTGACCATAGCTAATGATAATATATTGCATATTTCTAAATAGCTAGAAAAAAGAATCTTAAATGTAATCACCGCAAAGAAAAGATGCTGTCTACCATAAGTGAATCATTGCACAATACATGCATTTATTGAAACAACACACTATACCCCATAAATGTGTACAATGAAAAACAAAAAAAAAAGATACATAGCAAATATGAAGAAAGTCTATCATCCCACCACCTTAATTTAACATCTATTAATTTTTTTCTTTCCTTTTTCTTTAACAACATTTTTATTACAGGAAAACTTGGAATATATGCAAAGTAAAATAAGACAATACAAAATCACCTTTAATCCTGTTCCTCAGAAATAAACACAATCAATGCCCTAAGAGTATTCTCAACTGCTGTCAGCAGCAGCAGTAGATAGAACTTCCAGCCCAGCCTCATCTTGAACTTCCAACTAATGTCTCTCTGACTAGATGGTTTTGATTTTCTGTTTTTAATTAATAGACTTTATTTTTTAGAGCAGTTTTGGGATCACAGCAAAACTGAGTGGAAAGTATAAACAGTTCCCTTGTACTCTCCCGCCGCTTCCCCTGCCCCCAATGTCCCCTGCTGTCCACACTGCACCACAGTGGTATATTTGTTACAACTGATGAAACTACACTGACACATCACTGTCACCCGAAGTCCATACTTTACATTAGGATTCAGGCTTGGTTATGTGCATTCTATGGGTGCTGACGAACATATTATGAAATGTATCTGCCGTTGTAGTATCAGATAGAATAGTTTCACAGCCATAAAAATGCTCTGTCCTTCTGTTCGTCCCTTCCTCCTCCCTATCCTGACAACCACTAACCCTTTTACCATCTCCATAGTTTTGCCTTTCTCAGAATATCATACAGTTGGAATCATACAGTCTACAGCCTTTTCATGTTGGATTTTTTTTCATTTAGTGATACGCATTTAACTTTTCTGCATGTCTATTCATGGCTTGATATTTCATGTCTTTTTAGTACTGAACAATATTCCATTGTCTGGATGTACTGGAGGACATCTTGCTTTCTTCCAAGTTTTGGCAATTATGAGTAATGCTGCTATAAACATCCATGTGCAAGTTTTTGCGTTAACATGACTTTTAAATTCATTTGAGTAAGTATCAAAAAGCACAATTGCTGGACCTTATGGGAAAAGTATGTAGTTTTGTAAGTAATTGACAGACTGTCTTCCAAAGCAACTGTACCATTTTGCTTTCCCACCAGCAATGAAGAATTCCTGTTTTTCCACATCCTCACCAGTATTTGGTGTTGTCAGTGTTTTAGATCTTGAACATTGCAACAGGTAGGCTGACTACACGTATTTAACTTTCATTTTCTTTCCTCTTCATATCATCAAAATACACATCTTCTAGTTTTTGTAACACTGATAAAATTATAATAGTACTTACACAATCATTTCCAGGTACATGTGTCTTTGTCATTTACGTTTCCTACCTTTTGAAATTAGTCAAAACCTAGGCAAAGAGCTCAGATTGATGGGAAAAAAAGCTGATGGTTAATTTTGCTAAAGAAGAAAGTAGCCTGTAGAAACCAGCATGTTTTTGCACCTCCTTATATAGCCTTCCTTAGTTTGCTTGAGTCCCTGTTTCTATAAAACAAGGCTTTAGGGTAGAGAGAAGTATCAGCTCCTGTGTTGTCCCACATCCCTCATTGAGTCTTTGCTTCTTTTGTTTCTATTACATGTTTTTTGTTTCTGTTTGTCCTAGGACTTCCCCGTCTTTCTAAGTTTTAACAAGGAGCTGAACTTAAAGACTTTTTTTTTTCATGTGTTCACCAAAAAGTACCCATTTGTACCAAAGCATTGGTGAGCTACTTTTTTTTTTTTAATTTAAACTGAGGAATCACAGGAAAGATGGAGAGGTTGACCTTGAACTAGGCACAACAATTGCAGATCCCAGACCTCTTCTAAAGACGTCTTCCTAAATCTTATTATTATTATTATTATTTTTTTCTCAGCCTCAAAGAAGCCAGTTCTTCTCACTCATCGTTCTAGCTCAATCTTTCAGGTTTCAGTCTTTTCTTCTCTGGAGACTCTCTTCTATGTCTTTTTTCCAAGCAAAGCAATTTATCTTTGCCCCAACTCTAACAAACTTGCAAATCCTCACCACTGTGTGAAGTCATCAAAAGCCCCGACAGTCACATTCTTTTTTTTTTTTTTCCTTTTTGTCTTTTTTCATGTCCGGCAACGGATCGCAACCCTCAGTGTCGCGCCCGTACCGGACCGGGACCGGCAACGGGATCGCAACCCTCGGTGTTGCGCCCGCACCTCGCTCAGCCAGTGAGCGGGAACCGGTCTGTATGTGGGATCTGAACCCTCAGCGGGAGCGCCACCACGCTCCCAAGTGGTGCACTGTAGCAGTGCACCACCAGGCCGGCCCCCGACAGTCACATTCTGACTTACGTTGTACCCATGACTTAATTATGCCCATAGGTGAACCAGTTTTGTTAACCATAAAGCTTATACAATTTGGGAATCCTCTCTAAGAAAAAAAATTAAAAGTTTTCAAGTTAACAGCCTGTCATCTCTATACTTTCCCCCTATGTTTTTATCTACATACTCTTTGAAGTGCCTTTTCATATGACATTTGTAATATCTCATTCTGTAGAGATATTTGAAAAATAGTTTAGTTTTTTTTCTTTTCAATGTGGTCAAAATTAGTTTTTAAACTTATTGAATGTTTAGAAAAATGTTTTTAAACTATACAACTTTCACTATTGGCAATTTCATATTAGAATTCAGAATGTATTAACAAATGGGAAAACCTTTCTTATTTCTTTTCATTTATGAGCTAAAAGATTTCATGACACTTTAGTTTTTCTTGAGAAGTGAAATATTCTTGACATCATTCATTAACAATGCTTGTTATTCCTTGTAGTGAAGCATTGTAGATTTTTCAATGTGAATGTTTTATGTCAAATAAACAAATACTGATTTTTCTCAAGGTATCAATGCAATTTACAACTTTTGATTATTTATAAGAGCATACTTGAAACCATTTGTAAGCTAAGATGGCTAGCAATAAATTAAGTATGCCCAGAGGTAACAGTGAACAATGTTAATATATTCCCATAAGCCTAGACTAAGTGAATTCCCAACTCATTTCCCAAGGTAGTTCCCAAAATTTTGCGGGTACTCCAGGGCTTTACCTGACATAAGAGAAAATGAAAAAAAGGCAAAGACAAAGAGAAAAAATAAGTCTTAACCCAGTAAGTTTAAAATATCTTTTGCAAATTTTACACAATCTGATGATTGTGTGAACATATACCTGGGACCTATTTCTGGGCTTTCCAAGGCTCAAGCAAGTGATGAGTCATGAGACTTCAGCTTGATCAGCTTCCCCATGAATCAGCTTCTGATTTTGCCTGTATCCATGTTTTCATCTACATTGTCATCTATACATGTACTAAAAAGGTATATCTAGATTTTCATCCATATTTATGTCCCCAAGATCCTCTCATAACCAGCACAGTGCCCTATGCCTAAAATAGTGTCTGACTTATGGTAAGCATAAGATATGAGCTTTTAGAATTAGTTGGGTTGGACTGAATTTAATTGACAGAGTGTAAAAAATTTAATTGGGTTGGTTCTTATCCTTTTTATGCCTTATGGCAAAATGAGAAGAATACAGCAAGCTTTAGAACTGCTTTCTACTTCTTAAATTTTTTTTTTTAAATTGGGAAAGTTATTTTACCACCCTGAGATTCTGCTTTCAAACCTGCAAAATGGGGAAAATAATGTCATTCCAGAGTCTGCTAGTGTTTTCCAATATTCATTCTCACCTCCTTCTATAGTAAGAGAACCCCTGGTTTTAGCTGGGCATGTGGCTGCCCAGAATAAAAGCCACAATGCCCAGATTCTCTTGCAGTTATGCTTTTTCTTCATTCCTTAATTTTCTAAAAATAAGCCTTCTTAGTGACATCTACATATTAAATTCTCTAGCATGATCACTTTTTATAAACATTTAAGAAGTGAGCCTATAAAAATGGGATTAATATTTTCCTTCTGCATATACTGTTCAGAACGTACTGGTGTATAGTTTTTCCTAGCATGTAATTTTCATACTGTTTTCTATTTTTTCATCTTGCTGCTGTCAGCTATAACTTAGAAAACATCTTTAAATAGATATTTGGAGGGGAAAAA
>NW_007726618.1:800845-803303 GCF_000696425.1 Galeopterus variegatus | reverse complement strand
AAAAACCCCCTATGCTTAAATATATATGGCACAAGCATCTGTGTACACAGTTTACAAATTGACCAAATTTTATCCTCTTAATAGAGGCCTATAATGCTGGATTCATGAGAATCTAAGCCCGAATCACCAAGAAACTGAACTAGTAGGGAAAATGGCATTATTGTTTTCCCCCAAGAAGTAAATTTAATTCATATATATATATATATATATATATTTTTTTTTTTTGTCCTTTATGAGACCGTCCGCACCGCGCTCAGCCAGTGAGAGCTGTGAGTGCGCTCCCAGCGCTGCACTCTCCCGAGTGTGCCACGGGCTCGGCCCATATACATATATTTTTTTAATGGAGGAAAATATATACATTTCATTACCACCTTCCCAAATCCCCATCTTTCATGAAAATTTTCTTTAGCTTCTATGCAGTGGATCATTTCTTTCATTTTGGACACTAGTTTGGCTTCAAGTTCCTTGGATCTTATATCTCTTTTCCACTACAGATGCAAAATGCAAATAGAGTCTAAGGCAGAAGAGTGATTTGCCAGGAGCAAGAGAATCCTGCAGAAACAGAGGTCCTGCCTTTGGGGAGTTAGCTCCTTCTTCAATTACAGCTCCTCTTCTCCCCTCCTATGGAGCCCTGCACGGTAGACTTGTTAGGGAACACACAACACAACCGCAGCTCAGGAAGGGCCCCAAAATTAATCTCTCCTGGTACATTAGGAAATACTTCGCTGACATTTGCTGTCCCTGTCAGCCCTAATAAAGAGATTTTTACCTGTATTTGCCTATTCAACACTTCAGCCCCTCAGCCAATTTTGGAAATTATTTCTGATTTATGGCTCTCTCTCAGGCAGGTGTCACACTGCCTGTCAATTATGCCTCAAAGCAAATGCTAAGTGAATGCTGGCTGGTAAAATTAATAAGGGAAACCTTTACTCAAAAACCTAGAAAGAGGCTTGTAAAGGGAATCATTCAACCAGGCAGTAACTCGCTGGCTGCCTGTGATATTTATAAGCTAGACAGAGGTATGTGGAGAGTTCAGTCTCACATGGAAGGGAGAAGCATTTTTCTCCCTGAGAGTTTGAGGCTTAGGCCCTCTGCAGAGCACAAAGACCAACATGATGGAAGTTCATTGGTTCCAATCTCCTTAGATGGGACCTAGACACCAGTTTTTCTTTAGTTTATAAATACAAACTGCTCAGTTGCAGTAGAAATCCAAGAAATGGAAAGACATCACACTGTTTCTATTATTATTATTTTAAAGATTTCCAATATAAATAATGAATCCCCTGGTTTATATGTTTTTCAGATATTTGACAGTAGAAAAGTTACTGCTGTTAAGTACATTCATGAATGAATGGATGGATGGATGGATGGATGGATGGATGGATGGATGGATGGATGGACGGACGGATGGATGAAGCAAGTCCACTTAATCTTAAAGGTCCCTTATTTCTGTCTCACCTCATCTTTCTGTACATTCCAGCTTCTTGGCCTTCTCTCTTACCCTCAGATTTGATTAGCTCTATTCCACCCAGGGCTTTTGCACATTCTGTTGCTTCTTCCAAAAATGCTGTCTCTTTGCTTCTTCCCTGAAGAGCTTGAAATCATCCTTCAGGATGTCATGCTAATAGAACTCAACCAGAGAAACTTTCTCCTCACCCCATATGAGTTTTCTTTTTTATCTCTTATTCTACTCTTTCCTTTTGCTTCATAACACTTATCACAGTTAGGAATTATGCATTTATTTGTGAGATTATTGGGTGAATACTTATTGCCTACATTAAATCTTAAGCAAGAAGTCAGACACTGTGGTTCTTGTTCAGTTCTGTTTGCTCTCCCAGGATATAGCACAGTCCTGGCCTAAAATAGACTCTCCAAAGATACTGTTAAATAAAAGGAAGATGAATGAGGAATGACTCTTTCAACCTTAGGTTAAATCTGTAAGATGCATAGTCACTTGGAATATGAAAATATGAACTGCCCTATTCTTATTTTTCTACATATGTAATATTGTCATAAAATACATTTTAATATTATTGCCTAAAATAATTCTCGTTATACAAAATATACTGTTAGCAGTAGGTTGATTATCACATATATATATCTAGCACTTTTTCTTCTGCTTCATTGTAAGGTTAGTAGTTAAATATCTGACATCTCAATGGAAGTATAAAGTCTTCAGTTAGAGAACCACATCAGATGCAAGAATGATTTCTCCTGGAATATGTCAGTGCAGAGGTTTTAATATTTTCTAAAGCCCAACATCATTTTCTTCCTGTGGAGTTGAATCGTAATGTTCTCAGTCATTCATTTGACAAGTATTAATTGAGCATGTGCTCAGTGCTAAGCATTTAGCAAGACCATGGGTTACCAGCAATGAAAGGTATTCTATACCCCCTCAGGGAGCTTCAATGAACATAACCAAAAGAACTTCACTGATTACATTTATTTTATGTCTAAG
>NW_007726618.1:799149-800027 GCF_000696425.1 Galeopterus variegatus | reverse complement strand
AGCTATTATGTAGGAGGAGAGTCCAGAGTGTTATTGGAATCTACAGTAAGCTCAGATCCTTCAATCAATATGAATGATTTTGATAGTACCATGATTTTACTGATTTTTCTCTAGTCTGAATCTCACTGTCTCCTAAAGTTAGAGATGACCTTAGCAGCAGACTTCCATGGCCAAGAATGCTTATCAATAGTAAGTATGGAATAAATATCTATTGAATTATTAAATGAGTAATAGAGTATATCACTGATTTACCAAAGTTATAACCTATACTAAGAAGGTTAAGGAAGATGATAGACTGATCCAGAAAAATTTTAGAGGAAGTGTTAGAGGACATGGTGTTAGAGCTTCCTCAAAGAGATGGGGAGACCCCATGTTGTACGTATTTCAGTAATCTTACTTAATTCACTTTGACTCCTACAGAGCATTTTTCTACATTAGAGAGTTTTCAAGCATCTGCATTAGAACACATCTCTTCAGTATTTTAATGGGAAGTCTCTGTTAACTTTCCTCAATTCACAGAGGGAGAGGAAGACAGTGGAAAAAGGCGTTGGACTTGAAGCTGGGACACCCGCTCCTTCCTATCCAGGTTAAACACTTTTCCTGCTACACCTTAGTTTTCTCATCTTGAAAATCATGGGTGATTCTGAGAATCAAATGAGTTAAAAATGTTTATAAAGTATTATAACAATATAAGGCACTGCTATTATTAATGCATTTTAGTGACAGGTTATTGTGCTCCTCACCCTAGGCTGCGTGTGCAGTGCTCTCCATTACTTTAATCCTCTCTCTCAGCTATGAGTATACTCCCAACAGATGTTTTCAATACTCCTTAAGGGTCAAGGGAAGAAAGAGCAAAAGGAGAGAAATTTTAGTACCTG
>NW_007726618.1:797122-798449 GCF_000696425.1 Galeopterus variegatus | reverse complement strand
TTTCAATACTCCTTAAGGGTCAAGGGAAGAAAGAGCAAAAGGAGAGAAATTTTAGTACCTGGTTTAAAGCTGAAAGTGGGGGGGATTAACACTTTGTTAATTCATTTATCAGATACTCATTTTAGTTATTTAGTTATTACCTACTATGTACAAGGGATTATTATAAATACTGGGAATGCTGAAGAAAGCAAAATGGAATCTGTCCCTTCCCCTGTGATGGTTATTAGTGGGTGCTGCAGAATGCAAATTCTGAATTAATTTATTTCCTTAGGCCCCTCGATTTTTCTCCTGGTCTACCCAATCACATTTTTAGGTTGAAGATGCATCTTCTGAAATTAAGAACAGTGCTGCTGTTGATCAGGTCAGGTTGAAACTAAGACGATATTCATATAGACAAATCAAGCATCAGTGCTAAAAGGGACCTAGAGTTATTCCAACTCCTCGCAGTAGAATTGAGGCCTCGTTCCTTAGTGCTGTTCCATCCACATGAACTGGAATGACTACTTATTGATGACTACTACTGATAGGGATCTTGGTATTTCTCATAATGTCTTGGAGAATATAGCATGTTATGATTTTTAGTTCCCACTAAGTCAAAACACTGTGATTACGATATTTCAGAGTTAATAAATAAATTTGTAATGGATATGGTTATTTATGGAATGCATTCCAAACGTGATTTTCACACATTCTAATCAAAAGCATTTATGATCTAACTTGTGAGTCTTTTTATATGACTACATGAGATCAAGAAATCTCTTGTTGGCCTTCATTATAAAGAGGAAAAAAGACATGGGATTTTGTGTCACAGAGTTCTGACGTCAAAACCAGATTCCACCATTTTATATTTTGTGACTCTGAAAGATGATCCCATATGAAACTGCAGTGAAAGAGTCATGGTGCTGGTTAAGAGCCACAGATTTTGGAGTCATATTCCTGGGTTGGAGGCTTGCTCTACCACTTTCCATCTCTGTGACCATTCAAACTATTTAACAACTCTGAGATCTAACTTCCTTATCTGAAAAAGGAGGAATTAATGGTGGGTTCTCATAAGGCCATCATGAAGGTTACGGAAGATGATATTTGTAAAGTGCTTGTAACAGAGCCTGGAAAATGGTAAATACCCAATAAATGGTAGCTATGTAACTACTAGTCAGGTTCTTGATTTCAAATAACAGAAATGTACTTTGGTTTACTCAAGCAGAAAAGAGTTTATTGAAAATGTATTGGTCTCTCACAGGTTTGAGGGAAAGCCTGGCAGACTTGAGCTCAAAAGGAGCAAAGGTACAGCCTAGACATGGCCAAGGGAGGGCTCCCTTTAGATGCC
>NW_007726618.1:791059-796648 GCF_000696425.1 Galeopterus variegatus | reverse complement strand
CCTGGCAGACTTGAGCTCAAAAGGAGCAAAGGTACAGCCTAGACATGGCCAAGGGAGGGCTCCCTTTAGATGCCATCTTTGATGCCACCCTTAACAGCACTTTTGAGTTATGCCTCCAGCTTGTGAACACTTCACTCAGCTGCAGCTCGCCCTGGTAATCTCTCATGGACTGCCGGCTGTATGTCCTAAGATTTCTGGCAGTTTCCATAGGAGTATTTTTTTTGGAGTCACTTCAGTCCCTGCAGGTGATAGGGACCTACGGCCATCTTTAATGAGCTGCTCTTCAATAGTGTTGGTGTTAACATCCTTTCACTTTGAAAATAAGAAAACTGAGGCATTGAGTGTTGATGTAATTTAGCAAGCTGTCAAATGGCAGAGCAGCCCATCAAGGATCCAAATGCAGGACTAAGAACTCCAATATCCTATTCTTTTCAATGCACAATGCCTCCAAAATTGGGGTCTATGCCTTATCTTTCATATTTTACCTGCCTTAGTATTTACCATGGGGCTAAGTATACTCATTTAATGTAAGCAAATTAAATTGGAACCTATTCATCTTTCTCACTAGTGCCATGCTCCCCATCCCAAACTGGTCTGGATTTATATAGTTTTGCCTGTGGCAGATGCAATATTGAAGGGAAAGGAATTTGAGAATAGATGTACAGAAATAAATAGTAATACAGATATACAGAGAGCCATTCAACTTGCATGGATTGTAACAGGAAGTTGGGGTGGACAAGAAAAGAAATGACTGGTTTAAAGTAAGAGATGCCCCTTTATCTGTAAAATCCCCTTCTGAATCCCCATCTGAGACCCTGCATCTCAGTCTTCCTATTCTGGGTCGAAGAGGTTCTAAGGATAAGTTTTGAACACTTGGCACAGGTTTCTTTCCTGAATATGAATGCTAATCTCTGCCCTCCTTAGAAAAGAATTTTTTCTCTTGGGCCCTTGTGGGTCAGCAAATTTCCATCTGGGGTCCATCTCTGACATAATTGCATCTTCCTATTTATAGCAGTTATGATGGGGTGTGAAAACTGCACAATTAAGAAGCAAAAGTTTTTGAATGACTCAGAGTAATAGAATGTCCTATCTTTGTATATTCCCAGAATCACAGATTTCATTTTACTCTAGGGAACCTTATTTGTCTACAAAATCCAAAGCTCTAGGAACACATACCTAGAGAGAACAACTTCCAAGCTTCCTGGCACTGTGAGGCTACAATATCTCAACACCAATATAGATGTTATACCCTGTGAAAATGAAAAAATAAGAGAGGGTAAAACTCCAAGTTTATGGGAAGTAGTAGATTAGACATCTCCTTTAACTGTCAAATTAAAAATACAGCCAAATCTATAGAATATATTGCCCTGTTGAGTGTTGGTCCATGTTAGTCCCATTATATATATAATTTCTCTGCCCCCTGAAAAGCTCTGCAAATAGTATAATTTTTTACTACTTATTTGAGAGGAAACTGAAAATCAAAAAAGTTCAGGGGTAACCCCAATTCTAATGTTTATTATATGGCCAAGTCTGGACTTAAACCTATCTCACCCCAAAGTCCATCTGTGTGTGTGTGTGCATCACACATGTGTTCATGCATGGAACAAGAATATGGCCATTTAGTACTTAAAGATGTTATCCTCTGGACAAATTCGTGGAGCGGGGGAGGAACAAAAGAAATGGGAAAAGAAAAAGGGAAAAGGTCAGATATTAACGGCAAATTAGTAAGAGGTTAGGCGGAAGAAAAGCAACTGGGAGAAAACAACATTCCATTGAATTGTGTATGTAAAGTGCATCACTCAGGGAGGATGTTTTCTCAACGTGAACATTTTAAACTATTTCTACATGCCCCATGTTGCTTGTCAGCCGAGATATGAAAGGGATAAATACAACCCTTGGGGTTTCACAGCTTTGCGCTTTGAAGAAATCAGCAATCCTTCTTCAGTTATCAAAACCCAGTATTTCTTGTAGTGACGAATGCAGTATCCTTTGGAATTACTCATGTAGAGGTAGCAAATGCTGGGACAAATAAGTGGCTTTTAAAAATCGAAAGCCTGATTTTACGTGGTTCGAAAGCTGCTAATATGGAATTTGCCCAACTCCTCCCCCTTATTTATCAGAGTATCTTCAGCAGCACATTCTGCTGCAGCCACTCAGCTACGCTTTCTGTAAGCTGACAGTCCGCTCTAACTGGGTTGTTCTCTGTGGGAAGGGACAGTCTGCTCTAACCAGATCGTTCTCTGTGGGAAGGGACACTTGTGTTGCTGCGACCTCCACCCATTCATACTAGACATGACGATGTCCAGGAGACAGAAATCTCCTTCAGTGATGGCTCTCCCACCTGGTTAGAACAATCTTCAGTTTGGGATGTTTTGCTTGGTGTTTTTTCTCTCCAATAGGGAAGCCAGTTAATCTCTCACTTACAGGTTCGGTTTTGTCCCCACCCAATCAGGTTTTGTCCTGATTATTGGGAGTTTATGAGGTCCCAGGCTGGTGGCTGATGTCATATCAGCGTTCATCTCAGTGCCCCCTGACCTTTTGACCTTTTTGGAACATCCTTCCCCTATTTGTTGCCTCGGTCCTTCTTATCTCTAGATCTCAAGTTAAATGTAACTTCTGTAGAAAATCCTTCCCTGATTACCCAAGGCAAGTGGCCCCCCCGGCTCTCCAAGTCTGCTCCCCAGCATCACTGTTTTTCGTTCTTTAGGGCTCTTCACAAAATTTAGAATCATACTGTTTATTTGCTTCTTGTCTATCTCTCTACAAGGTAAGCTTTCTGAGAAAATGAAGTGTATCTTTTTTATTCAATGCTGAAATATATTATATGTTAAATCATCAATACTGAGTTAGTTCCTTAAATGGTTCTTGTAACCTTTCTTGTTTATATTTCCAAATTTTCTCTTTCACACACACACACACACACAAAATGATTATTATGCAATCATGAAATACATGGAGCTAAGACTTAGGGTCACAACTTTGTACAGCTGTGGTATATTGCAAATTCCATGATATTAAAATGATACTGTTGGGTGGAACCTCAGCACCACTTCCCAAACACAAAGTTATGGACCTTTTCTTTTTTATTACATATCCTTACAGAATTAGGTCACTTTTTTCTCAGTTTATTAGCATAACCACTTTATTAATTCCTGACTTCCCTCTAAGAGGTAAATTCCCAGATAGGAGGGATCGTGCTTACTTTTGTTCCCCACTATAACCACGCCTAGCATGGTGGCTGGATGAGGGAAGCTCTCCACATACTTCAACATGCATGAATGAAGGCTGAAGGTAAGAACAGTAACATTTGGCCCCACTTCTATCTGGGTTTCCAGTTTTGATGAGAGCCCCTGAGTCAGTATTCTGCATCCTCATTGGCCTTCTGTTCTGACCTTCAGAGAAGTCCTGCTGCATGGATGGATCTGCAGGTCCTTCGCTTGTGTCCAGACCTTTAGGAGCTCTGCATCCAGACTCTGGAAGATGACAAGCTCCATTCATTTCCTTGGACATTCATATGTTGGCTGTTGCTTGTTCTCCCTAAAGCAGACAGTTGGCATGCCTGGTGGATACAATGATACTGCTCTCTGCTGTGCTGTGGGACATCAGCTCTCTCGCCTGATGAAATGGGTCCTGGCCACAGAGTAGGTACGAACAATACTTCCTCTAGGGCACCACCATATGAGGCTTCTGGCTTGACACAGGGAGAAGAAATTTTCATTTGAAAATATTCAGTTACAAATTAAGAAATACAATTTCCTGATATCAATAAACAGTCCATAAATATGAACTGAGATAGGAAAATAAAACATTTTAAAACTTATAGTCAATATTATCTAAACTCTTCTTATTGTGCCCCCATCAGTAGAAGTTTGTAAAATATTACTGACGACATGTTTACCTGCAAATGATATATGTGTGTATTTTAAAATATACCTAAATATACATATTTTTAAAGGATGAGATCAAAATAAATAGAAAAAGAATTTTGTCCAGCAGTGTATAATCTTACATACTCCTGTGCATCCTCAGAAATGCGCCGGCCATCCTCCATGGCTCCATCTCGGAAAGACAACCACTCAGGAAACTTCAAGGTGTGTTTGCTCTACTGCCCCTGAAGCCACTGCCCCTGCATGCATCACTGTAGTTCCTGATCTGGTGGCCAGGTGGTGACCCCAACCTATCTGTGGTGTGAGAATAAAGAGGCATTTCGAGAAGCTGACAAGTTCTCCGAATATATATTTTTAACAGAACAAAATGAGTCAAGTTTTGATGTTGTTTTCATTTGACACATAGAGAAACTCCAACAGAGTCTAGCTTTAAAAAAAAGGAGTATGAGTGTTTTCATGATCTGTAAGACAGTTATTAGAAAGATTGCAGGAAATTGAGGGGAGATATTTATATACTTATATATATGTACATATGACATAAATACATGAGGGTACATCAAAAAATTCATGGAAAAATAGAATTGAAAGTTAATACAAATCTTTCCATGAACTTTTTGAAGTACACTCATATATGACATATACATGACATACATATATATATATATGACACATGACATACATATATATATATATATATGACACATGACATATATATATACATAACATATATATACACACACATGACACACATATATATGTACATATGACATATATATATATATATATATATATATACACACACACACACACACACATACACATGACATGGCCGCCTGGTCATGAGTAAGCAAAGCACATTTCATTAGCATCATGCATTTGATAAAACCTTTACACACATGCCAACATGCAGCCTGCCAGTGATTTTCATGGATTGTGTCAGCCATTGTAATTAGCACATTGTGCAGTTAACCTAGTGCAAGAATTTTATTGCAACTATATATTTGGTACTTACATATCAAAATTTTTTGGTACTCAACCCTTGCAAGTCTTTTAAACAGAGAAATTGGATCTTTAAAAGCATGTTTACAGTTAACTGGAATTACCATTAGATTTAGTGGGGGGGGAGCAGCCCATCAGCTTTATGTTTAATGAGTTATGGCGACTACTTGGTATTTCTCTCCCAGGAAGAAACCATGAACAAAGATCTAATCTATCATTACAGTTAAGAAATGTGTGGTTTTTCTCCCTGAACCAAAATGCCTCCCCACTGCCTGTTCTGTCCTAAGCCCAAACAAATCTCAAGTAGTTATGTTCAGTGATAGGAAGACATTCCTAGTCTGACATTCTGGTATTGGTTTTCAGCTAAAGCTCAGGATGGCAGAAATGGCCAGTGAGAAATGAAAATGCCCCAGTGACAACACAGGAGAATATTCTATTATCTGAGGTAGCCACTGCAAAGGAATAAAATACTAGATCTTCAGAACATGTGCTTCACTGGGCTGCATGTCTTTGTAATTGCCCTCTATGGTAGAACACAAAGGCCGAATTCCATTTCCCCCTAAATACTGTGTGTATAACAACATCTTTCAAAATTTCACAGCATAAGCCTAAGGTGTTCAAAGACCAGTAAGTTAGGCCGGCCCGGTGGCGCACTGCTATAGTGCGCCGCTTGGGAGCGCGGTGGCGCTCCCGCCGAGGGTTC
>NW_007726618.1:782817-790059 GCF_000696425.1 Galeopterus variegatus | reverse complement strand
GATCCCACATACAGACCGGTTCCCACTCACTGGCTGAGCGAGGTGCGGGTGCGACGCCAAGGGTTGCGATCCCGTTGCCGGTCCCGGTCTGGTACGGGAGTGACACTGAGGGTTGTGATCCCGTTGCCGGTCCCGGTCTGGTACGGGAGCGACACTGAGGGTTGCGATCCGTTGCCGGACACGAAAAAAGACAAAAAAAAAAAAAAGGAAAGACCAGTAAGTTACTTTTGATAATTCAAGAGAGCTAGAGTTTAGTAAAAGTGACTTTAAAGAATTTTGAGTTTGAACATGTTCAGAGGAGACCACATTTGACAGTGGTCTTTTTCTATGTACCAGACCACTATTGTACCACATGTCTGCACAATTGGAGCAGCTATCTTCAAGACAAGGGATTTTTAAAGAATATTTTCTGGTCAGTCTCAGAGTTCAGGATCGTCCTGAAACAATGTATTTGAGAAAATGGTAAGTCATAACATTTTTGCCCTTCCAGCCATCTCAGGGCAAGGTTAAGTAAATACATTTGTTTTTCCCTTCTCAAGATGTACATTTAAAATCATGTAGAATATTCGTGGTCTATCTGAGCAAAATAAGCACTACTAGAACTTTATTTTGCCTAAGAAACAAAAGAAAAAAAAAAGAAAAGAAAGTATATCTTTATCAAGTAAGCTTAGAACTCAGCCAGGACAAAAAATTAAAAACTTACTTGAAATTGCATGTGTCATTTCAACATTGCATATCCATATAGAAGCTCTGAACATCAGACTTACTGAAATGAACATTTTTATCCATGCATTTCTGTATTTATGTACAGAACAGCATAATAATATATACAACACTACATTATCATTGCAGACTTATGTGATATGTCAGCACTGCAAAAATTCAAGAAAAAACATAAATGTATTTATAGTAATATATTATCATTGCAAAAATGTGTAAAGATAGAAAATTATAAGGAAGACAATAACTAACCCTTTATTCTACTACCTGCTGATAACCATTATTCTTAGCTTTTCTTCTACAGACTATAAAGTTTTGTTTTCTAAATTTTTCCCTCACTTTCACAATCTAAGCCCTTGAACACATTTCATTTTAATTGCTGCTTAATATAGAATTATGTGGATACAGCATAATTTATTTAATCAGTTATATATGTATCTTTGTTATTTGATTGCATAAATTATTTTACAAGGAAAGAATCATTTTATGTATATTTCATTTCTTTTTTTCTATTGGTTATGAATATTCATGGGGTACAAAGCTGACCATCACCACTCGTGCTCAAGATGTGATGGCCAGATAAAT
This sequence comes from Galeopterus variegatus, assembly GCF_000696425.1. Lineage (NCBI taxonomy): Eukaryota > Metazoa > Chordata > Mammalia > Dermoptera > Cynocephalidae > Galeopterus > Galeopterus variegatus. Next base: position 788,754 of record NW_007726618.1, on the reverse strand, counting down.
ACTAGCAGCATGCCCATTACCACAAATTGTGATTATTCTATGTCCCCCACCCAATTAATCCCCGACCTCCCTTCCTCCCCCACACCCAGTACCCTACTCCACAACCCTAGGTCTGCTCTCTCCCTCTGCAAGTCCAACACACCACCATGGTCTTTCTTTCCTTCCTTCTCTCAGCTCCCACTTATGAGTGAGGACATGTGGTATTTTTCCCTCTGTGCCTGGCTTATTTCACTCAACATAATATTCTCCAAGCTCATCCATGTTGCTGCAAAAGTCAAAGTTTCATTCCTTTTTATGGCAGAGTAGTATTCCATTTTTTACATATACCACATTTTCTTTATCCATTCATCTTTCAATGGACAGTTTGGTTCCATATCTCAGCTGTTGTAAATAGAGAGTGCAGGTATCCCTTCAACATGGTGACTTCCATTCCTTTGGGTATATACCTAAAAGTGGGATTGCTGGATTATATGGTAGATCTATCTGTAGTTGTTTGAGAAAATGCCATACTGTTTTCCATAGTGGTTGTACTAATATATAGTCCCACTGACAGTATGGGAGCATTCCCTTCTCTCCACATCCTTGCCAGCATGTGTTATTCTCTGCATTTTTGATTATAACCAGTCTAACTGGGGAGAGGTCATATCCCAATATGGTTTTAATTTGCATCTCCCTGATGGTTAATGATGTTGAGCAGTTTTTTTTAAGTGCCTGTTGGACATCTGTATGCCTACCTTAGAAAAATGTCTATTCAGGTCCTCTGCCCATTTTTTAATTGGGCTATTTATTATTATTATTTTTTTTTTTTTTTTTTTTACTGTGTAATTGCTTGAGTTCCTTGTATATTCTGGATATTAATCCCTAGTTGGATGTATAGATTGCGAATATTTTCTTCTACTCTGTACATTGATGTTCCACTCTGTTGATTGCTTCTTGTGTGGTGCAGAAGGTTTTTAGCTGGATATAATCCCATTTATTTATTTATATATTTTTTGTTGCTTGTGCTTTTGGGCTGTTGTTCATAAAGTCTGTGCCCAGACCTAGTTCCTGAAGTGTTTCTCCTATTTTTTCAGTTAGTAGTTTTATAGTTTCAGGTCTTATACTTTAGTCTTTAATCCATTTTGAGTTGATTTTGGTATATGGTGAGAGGTGCAGGTCCAGTTTCATTCTTCTGCATATGGATGTCCAATTCTCCCTTCACCACTTATTAAAGAGGCAGTCTTTTCCCCAGTGTATGTTTTTGTTGCCTTTGTCAAATATCAATTGGCTGTAAATCTGTGGACTGATTTCTGGCCAGTACCATGCTGTTTTGGTTACTATAGCTTTATAGTATAATTTGAAATCAGGTAGTGTTATGCTTCTGGCTTTTTTTTTTTTTTTTTTTTTGCTTGGGATTGCTTTGGCTATTTGTGGTCTTTTGTTGTTCCATATGAATGTTGGGATTATTTTTTCTATTTCTGCAAAGAATATCATTGTTATTTTGATGGGGATTGAATTGAATCTATAGTATGGACATTTTCACAAGGTTAATTCTCCAAATCCAAGAGCATGGAATTTCTTTATCTTTTTGTGTCTTCTTTAATTTCTTTCAGTAGTGGTTTGCAGTTTTTGTTGAGATCTTTCACCTCTTTGGTTAAGTAGATTCCGAGGTTTTGATTTTTTTGGTGACTACTGAAAATGGGCTTGCCTTCTTGATTTTTCTTTCTATCATTTCATTATTTTAGAATATAAATGCAACTGATTTGGGGGTGTTGATTTTGTATCCTGCAACATTACTGAAATTATTAACCAGGTCTAAGAGTTTTTCGATAGAGTCTTCAAATTTTCTATATATAGGATAATGTCATCTGCAAGTAAGGATAGTTTGACTTCATCTTTTCCAGTCTGGATGCCCTTTATTTCTTTCTCTTGCCTAATTGCTCTGGCTAGCTCTTTCAGTACTATGTTAAATAGGAGTGGTGAGAGTGGGCATTCTTATGTTGTTCCTGTTCAAGTTTTCTCCATTCAGCATAACATTGTCAGTGGGCTTGTCATAGATAGTTATTATTGTGCTGATATATTTTCCTTCTGTACCTAATTCACTGACAGTCTTTATCATGAAGCAATGTTGAATTTTGTCAAATGCTTTTTCTGCATCTATTGAGATAATCATATGGTTTTGTCCTTGATGGTATGTTGAACCATCCTTTTATTTCTGGGATGAATCCCTCTTGATTGTGGTTTATAATGTTTTGATGTGTTGCTGTATTCTGATCGCTAGTATTTTATTGAGGAGTTTTACATCTGTGTTACAGAGATATTGGTCTGTAGGGTTTTTTTGTTGCTATATTTTTTGTCTGGATTTGGTATTAAGGTGATACTGGCTTCATAGAATGAGTTTGGGGGAATGGCTTCTGTTTCAATTTTTTGGAATAGTTGGAAGAGAATTGTTATTAATTCCTCTTTAAAGGTTTAGTAGAATTCAGCAGTAAAGCCACCCAGTCTTGGGCTTTTCTTTGTTGGGAGATTGCAGATTACTGCTTCAATCTCATTGTTTGTTATCGGTCAGTTCAGGTTTTCTATTTCTTCTTGGTTCAAACTTGGTAGTCTGTATGTGTCCAGAAATTTATCCATTTCCTCCAGGTTTTCAATTTTTTTGGTGTATAGTTGTTTATAGTAGTCTCTGATGACTTTTTGTATTTCTGTGGAATCGGTTGTAATGTTTCCTTTTTAATTTCTTATTTTTATTCTTTAGGTCTTCTCTCTTCTTTTATTTTGTTAGCCTATTCAGTGGTTTGTCTATTTGGTTTATCTTCTCAAAAAAATCAACTTTTTGTTTAATTGATCTTTGGTATTGTTTTTTGGGTCTCTATATCACTCAGTTCTGCTCAAATCTTAATTATTTCTTTCCATCTACTAACTCTGGGATTGGATTGTTGTTTTTCTAGTTCTTTTAGATATACAGTTAGGTCATTTACTTGAAACCTTTCTATTTTTTTTGATGTAAGCATTTATTCCTATCAACTTCCCTCTTAGTATTGCTTTTGCAGTATCCTACAGTTTTTGATATGATTTGTCTTTATTTTCATTGTTTTCTAGAAACTTTTTGATTTCCTGTTTAATTTCTTCCTGGACCCATAGGTCATTCAGGAGCCTGTCATTTAATTTTCATGTATTTGTGTAGAGTCCTGAGTTTCTCTTGTTATTAATTTCTAGTTTTAAGCCACTGTGGTCTGAAAAGATAGTTGAGATGACTTCAGTTATTTTTAAAGTTATTGAGACTTGATTTGTGACCAAACATATGGTTTATCCTGGAGAATGTTTCATGTGTTAATGAGAAGAATGTATATTCTGTAGTTGTTCGATGAAATGTTCTGTAGATATCTGCCAGGTCCAATTGGTCTAAAGAGTAGTTTAAATCCTGTGTTTCTCTGCTGATTTATTGCCTAGATGAACTGTTTAATGTTGAGGGGGGGTTCAGGTCCCCAACTATTATCGTATTGAGATCTATCTCTTTCTTTAGGTCTAATAGTGCTTGCTTTATATAATACATGGGTGCTCCAGTGTTAGGTGCATCTATATTTATGATTGTTATGTCTTCCTGTTGGATTGATCCCTTTATCATTTTATAATGGCTTTCTTTGTATCTTTTTACGGTTTTTGGTTTAAAGTCTATTTTATCTGATGTAAGAATAGCTACTCCTGCTTGTCTTTAATTTCCATTTGTTTGGTATATGTTTTTACCTCCTTTTGCTATTAGTCTGTGTGCATCTTTACTGATGAGTCTCTTGAAGACTGTATATCGTTGGGTCTTGCTTTTTGATCCAATCCATCAGTATGTTTCTTTCGTCTTCTGGCATTTTATGACTTTTCATTTTGATGTTTCACATATCATCAGTTCCTTTCTTCTCCTTTGATTATTGGTCTTCAGTGTTTGTGGGTTTTTTTTTTCAGGTTTAGTTTCTTTTGTCTTTCTCATTTGCATTTGTGTTTTACAAGTAGGTTTTGTTCTTACTTGTGTATTCATGGTAGTGGTTATCATTTTTCAGATTCCAGATGCAGGACTTCCTTGAGAATTTCTTGCAGGACTGGTCTTTTGGTGGTGAAATCCCACAGTTTTTGTTTTTCTGGTAAATACTCTATTTCTCCCTCATTTCTGAGGGACAACTTTGCTGGGTATAGTATTTTTGCCTGGCAGTTTTTTCTTTTAGTATTTTGAATATGCCATACCATTTTCTTCTGGCCTGTAGAATTTCAGTTGAGAAGTCTGCTGTTAGTCTGATGGGGGCTCCTTATAGGTGACTTGACACTTTTCTTTTGCTGCTTCTCACTTTGTCTTTGAGCTTTGCCAGTTTGACTATAATGTGACTCAGAGAGGATCTTCTTGGACTGAAACTGTTTGGGGATCTTTGAGCTACCTAGATCTGAAGGTCTGTGTCTCTCCCTACACTTGGGAAATTTTCCATTATTATTTAATTGAATAGATTTTCAATGTCTTTACCTTTCTCCTCTCTTTCAGGAACACCCATTATTCAGATGTTTGTGCACTCAACATTGTGTGATAGCTGTCTTACAGATTCTCCATTTTTTTAAATTATTTTTTCTATTTTTGTTGTCTGCTTGGGTTACTTCATAATGACCATCTTTGAGTTCAGAAATTCTTTCTTCTGTTGTTCTAATCTGCTGCTTAAGCTCTCAGTTGTGTTTTTTATTTCATTGAATGCAACATTCAGCTCCAGAAATTCCGCTACATTCTTTTTTAAGTTATTAATCTCTTTATAAATTTCATCCTTTATATCCTGGATATTTTTTCTTGATTCATTTTATTGTCTTACAGAGTCATCTCTTATCTCATTGAGTTTCCTTAAGATAGTTAGTCAGAATTCCTTTCCAGTCATTTCAAGGGTTTCCTGTTCTGTAGGGTCTAGTACTGTAGAGTTACTGAATTCCTTTGGTGGGATCATATTTTCTGATTTTTTTCATATTTCTAGTATCTCTGCATTGATTTTTGGTCATCTGGTAGATCATTGGCTTCTTCTATTACTCCAGAGTGGCCTTTGAGGAGATAGACTTCTTCCACTTTTTCCAGGTTCCTCCAGTGACTCTCCTTATGTCAGCGAAGTCAAATATGTCATGGGCCACCTGCATGTCATGGATGTTATTAAGGCAGTGAGCCATCCTTGCAACAGTATTAGCTTTGGTGGTGGCTATTTGGACCACTTCCATGAAAACTATGTGAAGCCTTGTGTTTGTGGCTCTGTGCATGGTATCCTGCCTTCTGCACAAGCAGGGCAGTGCTGTGTGGATGGCTGGCCTGTTCTCCTGCCTACCTGGGTGCCGCCCCTTTTGGCAGTGGTGTGGCATGGGGTCAAGAAAGAAATTTTATATAATCCCTTTTCTATCTATATTTTAGATATTCTTTATGATATGATAGACACCTAGGAATGTAATTACTTGGCCAAAGCATGTGGAGATTTTTAGAGCTCTTGATTAATAATGCTAAATTGCTTTCAACAACAACAAAGTAATTTCAGGTGTAAGAATAATTGTTTGAGGGGGAAGACTTTATACAAAATATTCAAGATATTTGAATCAATGGACATAATCCAAAATTTTGACTAATAAAGACAGGGAAAGTGGGAGGAGAAAAAGAAAGCTGGAAGTATTTGAACTTCTTAAACATTTACATTTATCAACTCATTTTACAATGAATCACTCTGATTAAGCTACAACGTATTTGTGGACAAGTTAAAATAGCCAATCAAGAAGCAGAGTCAAAATTATTTGTTAATGCTACCTGATCACCCGCTTTTAGTGAAAATATTTGGGGAATCTCTACCACTAAATTGGTGATTCTTGACCTTATTATGATTGTGAATATGAGAATATGTTGAAAGCTATAGATTCTCCTAGAAAATGCATATACACACAGAATTTTGCATCCATTATCAGGGATCC
>NW_007726618.1:768460-782477 GCF_000696425.1 Galeopterus variegatus | reverse complement strand
CTATAGATTCTCCTAGAAAATGCATATACACACAGAATTTTGCATCCATTATCAGGGATCCACAAATCTCCAAGATGCTCATTCCATAGTTTCTTTAGGTATTTAGAGACTTAAGGTTAAGAATACCTAAAACAAAAATCATTAGTTCACCTTCAAAACATTTTGAAAAAGAGCAAATGGTGGCGAACTTTAAGTAACCATACCTGAAGATCTTACTACTTAGCATTCATGAAAGCACCAAATGGTATTACTGGGGGAAAAATTTTGGAGATATTTGGTCAAGTGGCTATACACATTTTGGGGGACACAGACTCCTTGGAGAACTCAATGAAAGCTAGAGACCTTTTTCTTAAGAGGATATGTTAACAGACATAATTAGCCACAACTTTAACACAGCACCAAGGATATTCTTCATTCTCTCCTAAGGGTCCACAATTCTAGGCTATGAGCCCTTGAATTTGAATCTCACCACCACCTCAATTTTATAGATGAGAAAGGTAAAGCATAGAGAAGTTAAAAGATGTATTTCTACTCATTAAAAGATTTGCTAGCAATGCTGGAACTATAATCTATATTTTCTGATCTTCTGATTGGTATCATTTTAGACCCATTGTACAAATCAGAAAATCAAAATTCAAAGAGGGCAAATTTCTTACCATAATTATGTGTTATGCAATAAACAGAGAAAAAGGAGGTGACTGACATTTCCTTACTCTTAAGTTCATAGGTGGCTTTCTTCTCCCCACAATGAAGTAAATACTTTCAATTTATGAGGACATAAACTTTGGGAGTAGTTGACCGTAGGTGATCAAGTTATTTAGCTCAGTCAAATAATGTGTTTCAACTGAAATAATTTTTCACTATATAAATTCCTTGTTTAAGAGCTAAACAAGTGTATCTGCATACCTGGGTAATTCACTGTGCAGATATCAGCTTCTCGGTATGCTTATCCAATTAGCACTGGCATATATGAACAGACTTCTCACTGAGAGTTTTCCCTTCTGCACCGTAAATTTTGACCCTTCCACTTCTGAAATTGACAGTAATCATCTGGTTTAATTTTTGAGTGTGCAATATCTACAACCAGTAAAGTTCTATAAGTAAATTGAACACTTTTCTTCATAATTCCCTCAGGCCCACTAATTTGAAAAACATGAAAGGGAGATGTAAAAATGCCTTGGCTTTAATGAGGTTTTTTACATATCCTTGTTTCCAATTTGGTAACACTGCAGTGCAATACCAGAAATTGTCAGGAAGTCCACCTTCCTGAAGTCCATATATCAATAGATATGAGGGTGCTACAAAAAGTTCATGGAAAGATTTGTATACTCTTTTAATTCTATTTTCCACAAACTTTTTGAAGTTTCCTTGTACATAGACAAACATCCGCAGGTCATCAATTTCCCATCACTGGCTAGCTGTTCGATCATAGCATTGCTCTCAGGACCATCAGAGGCAATGGAATCCAATGATACCTGGCCACTGGGCTGCTGGTTTGTAGGTCTATTAGAAAAACGAATGTGTGTACATATCAAATGAGTATCCTCTTGCATGTTGATTGCTCTGCAAAATTTTTGTTTACAATCCCCTGCTTTATTGTAAGGAGAAGGCTGAATTCCATCCTAGTGAATTAGCATGCAGAGGTTTACATTAAAACTCAGAGCTATGTCAGGGGTCTCCAGAGTTGAGAAGTTGGGGCACAGAGCACAGCAGTCACTCACCACCAAGCCTGAATTCCCTTTCCTTTGCACACTTTCTTTCTACATTTCTGCCAGATATATTTAAGGGGTCTAATTTTTAAATGGCCACTTTCTGTCACTCATGCTCTGAAAACTGACAGTCCATACACCAAAGATAACTTTTATATCTGTTTCAGAACTAACTTGGAATAGAGTGGAGAAGTGCTTCTCAGGACTTCAGCAGTAGTCAGCTCTAGGAGGAGGAGAATGAAGAAAAAGGTTAAGAACAAGGAATGACCTCTCTGTCTAGTATAGAATCTGATCATCTTACTATGAATTAGATGAGCAGGCTGCTAGTATTTTTCATCAGTGATATGCTTCTTTCTATGCACATACCAGCACACACCATCCAACCTACCTGGAATTGACCCTAGTTAAGTGGGCAGATCATCAGATCATTTATTAAGAAAGACAACATTTTGGTTTAATATCTTGCTGAACTTGATCATTTGGTGAAACTTTTGCTGCATATTGAATAGGAAGAAAGAGGATAATCTTTCCTTTTCATAATGGACGTACTTGTCACAGTATGTCAGACATCTAGTTAGATTATCTCAGCTTAGATAAGCAATGGAATGGGCAAAATTAAGTGGTCAGATCATCCAAGGTTGGAATCCTAGCAAAGTGATAATCCTGGATGAATTGTTTATCCTCACTGAGCTTAAACTAGTACATCTCTAAAATGAAGACAGTGAGATTTTTTTTGTGGATTCTTTTGAGGCTTCAATGAAAAAACATGTGGGGCCTGGCAAAGAGTAGGTACTGAATAAATGGCAAAATAAATGAATAAATGATGATGATTTCCAGTAAGCAAATATGAATAAGACTATAATTATTTTCTGATTTTAATACAAACTTCTGATATGTTATTGCCTGAAATTAGCAGAGCTGAGATGTCCCAACAGAATTCAGTCCCAAGTGAAAAAGAGAACCTTAAGTTCTTCCAAAAGATCTGAAAGTTGCCATTTCTACTTTTACCCAACAGCCTTCACTTACTACCGCAAGTGGACAGGTTAATTTGGAATTCTGGAGAAATCTCTAAATGATGATGTTCAAAAAACACAGTCTGAGAAATACTTCTCCACTTCTCCACTGCATTTCAAACAAGTTTTGAAATGGACACAGAAGTTTTCTTGGTATATAAACAGTTGCAATTTTCATAGTGTGAATGACAGAAAGTGGCTGTTGAAGAAAATAGACCCACTATGTATATTTAACAGAAAAGTAGAAAGTGAATAAAGAAAAAGTTGCAACATATTATCCCATTTTAGCAATTACACATGGACACAAATTATTTTGGAGTAATGAAAAGATGCCATCTAATTTCTCTGTGGTAAAAGAGAAATCAATTATTTCATTTATTTAATTTCTGAAAAAAAGTACTCATTTCTTTTTCAATTAAAACAATATTATAATTAAGTTTCAGAGAGAATATTTTCCACTAGAAAAACAGCATAGGGTGATTCAAGCCAGCACTCAAACACAATGATTTATTTGAGCTTAGTAACTTTCCATATAATCATGCTTAATATACATTTTTTAGTTTTTCAGATACTACTGTATGAACACATGTATATTTCAAAATTCTAATAAAAGAACTATAAAAAATGATTCAAGCCATGTGCTTTCTCTGTTTTCTGTAAAAAAATAAAATAAAAAATACATACATTAAAATAAATTGGGCATGAGTTTGTAGAGCTAATAAAAGAACTATAAAAAATGATTCAAGCCATGTGCTTTCTCTGTTTTCTGTAAAAAAAAAATAAAAAATACATACATTAAAATAAATTGGGCATGAGTTTGTAGAAGCCTGTATACATTTTATCAAAAAAATAAAGTTAAAATAGCCAGGTGACACCTGTAACAAGGGCTTTGTAACACCCCCAAGAGATCCAGGTTGCCTTAGAATCTGGCCTCACCAGCCCTGAGTTGGAAACTTTGTGCAATCCAGCTGGCTCTCAGTATAATTTCAGAGCTGGTTTACTCAATGAGCTGAATTTCTTCATCTGTTGGTGAGGTTGCTGGTCTGTGTATCATGGAGCACAATATATATGGTCCACATGAAGTGGAGAATAGAAACAATGAGTAATTCAACAGAAAATTAGTGAAAATATTGCTTTCTCCACCATCCAGTTTTAATTTATCAATTGATTTATGTAAAGCCTGTTAAAAAGTTGAGTGGGATCTCAATACAGAATTATGAAAGCCACTTTTATGCAAACAAGTGTTTATGCCATCACCATCATCATAATTATCAACTTCATCATTATACTAGTCAGGGTTCTCCAGAGAAACAGAACCAATAAGAGGGATAAATAGATAGACACAGAGATACAGAGATTATCAACTTCATCATTATACTAGTCAGGGTTCTCCAGAGAAACAGAACCAATAAGAGGGATAGATAGATAGACACAGAGATACAGAGATGTAGAGATGTACAGATAGATACATAAAAAGAGATTTAGTATGGGAATTGGTTCATGTAATTTTGGAGATGAGAAGTCCCACAATCTGCCATTTGCAAGTTGGAGAACCAGGAAACCCTGTGGTGTAATTCAGTCTGGTGGCTGATTGTATAAGTCCTGCAGTCTGAGCGTCTGAGAACCTGGAGTTCTGACGTCCAAAGGCAGAAGAAGATGGATGTCCAAGCTTCAGAAAAGAGAATGAACTTGCCTTTCTCCTGCCCTTTGGTTCTACTCTGACCCTCCACGCATTGAAGGGTGCCAATTCACATTGGGTGAAGGTGGATCTTCCATACTCAGTCCACTGACCCAAAGGCCAATCTCTTCTGGAAACACCCTCACAGACAGACCCAGAAATAATGCTTTACCAGCTATCTGGGTATCCCTTAACCCAGTCAAGTTCATATCTAAAATTAACCATCACAATCATCAACCTTATCAGCTGTCTATTGCATGTCAGCAATTATACTAGGTCTTCCCATATATTACATCAATTAGGCCTCCAAGCCTCAGCATAAGGTAAGTGTTTCCCATCATAACTGAGAAGAAACTGGCATTCAGAAAAAGTCTTTTTGTATTTATCAGTCTGCTAAAAGAGGGGAATACCATTGTTCTTTTTATGCAAATTCATAAACATGTATAAAATGCTTTCTACTTATTGGCCACAGTGTGGCCTTGTGGAAAACGAACTCACTCTGTAATCTACTGAACCAAATTAAAATCCTAGCTTTTTTACTTACATACCAAGACATTAACTTTGGGCATGTAGCTGCTTAAACTCTCTGAATTTTATATCTTCCATTTTAAAATGAGGAAACTAATGCCTACTTTATTATAAATATATAGTGCCTAAAACAAGGTAGGCATTCAGTAAATCACCTTTGTTATTATTTGACTTTCTTTTGACTGAGAATCCAGCTATCTTTAAAAAAGAAGAGAAACTGTTGACCTGCTTAAGAACTTTTACAAAATGCAGCTGATTTTCATTCACTTGCTTAAAAACAATAGACAGATCCCCTATGGTGAATTTGAGCCAGATTATCTCAAAATCAATCAACCCAGTGCCTTCAGGATGCCCCAGTTCAAAGGAGGCCAGAAGTCAAGGCCCTGATGTGTCCTCTGGGTGAAGCAGCAAACCTGCCCTTGGGCAGCTCACTCCCAGGGCCTGGTTAGAATCCCCCAGGGCCTGTTCTTGCTGCTTCACTACAAATATTCTTATTTCTGACAAATAGGGACAGATATCATCAAAATTTGTCTCCCTGGAGAGAAGTAAGAAGCCCAGTTGCAAGTCTTTGGTCTTTTAAAGTGCAAATAATGCATATTTTTTGAGAATATGTTTTTGCCAATTTGTACTTGGAAAGACATAAATATATTAAAAGGGGATTTCCTTTTCTCTGAATAATTAGGAGAAAAAATGTAGCTTTTGGTCAGGGCACATCTGCTTCAGTTTTTCAGTTGTGTACTTAAAGGAAAAGGCTGTGAAAAAGAAACCAGTCCTTTTTGTGGACCCAGTTTACGCTGGAGTCCGTATTCACTGTGACATAAAGCAGTATCATCACTTGCATGTGATATTTACACTAATTTTATTTATATTTATTTGTATTGTATTGGTAACAATTTTACTTTTATAAATAAGTAGATTGGTATATTATATACATATTTTTATATATACATAAATTATATTTATTTTTTTGTAATTCAGACTTATAATAAGAAAATATTTGATATGAGTCATCCCTATCTTAAAGACGAGGAAACACAAAGAGGTTAAATACCTTGCCTTGACAGATGGTCAATGCCTAGGGTTACAGAGTGGCAAATGTTACAGCCAGACTTTTGGGGATCCAAGGCCCATCCTCAGGCTGTGCAAGTCTTCTATTTCAGTGAGTGTCCAGCTTGTTCAAATGTTCTATCTGTCCCCTAAATTCAGAAAGCATGTTAGATGCTAAAAAAAATTTGGGAGTGATTTACTGTATAAACTACTTGCACATCTATAATGGATCTTGGAAACAGGATTTGCACCGATCATTGGATTCGGCAGGATATTTCAGGAATAGAATGTCAGGTTTATTGTGGGTTAAGTAAACCACCGAAAAACCTGGTATTTCTGCACTAGATGAGGCTTTAAAGCTCAAGAAGTTCACTTTACCTTTGTTTATTTCTGACTTGAAAGTTTTTTATGACTTCAAACACGGTTAAATATTGTCCTGAAAATGCATTGTTTTACTCTCTTGTATTAGAGTAAATGTTATCTAATATTTCTATGCTGATCCAGGATCTAATAATTCAGAACCAGTTACCTGGGATAGACTGAAGAATTAGTCCCAATTCTCCTCCCCTCTCTATATCCGCACCATTTACAAAGTAACTTTGAAATCCTTCCTACAGAAATAGAGTATGTTTCCCCACCCCTTGACTTTGGACTTGGCTGCATGGCTGCCTTGAAATTTAGGAAGTTTGACACAAGCTAGGGATTGAAATGTGTTTGTGTCATTGGGCTTTCCTGCTTGCCCATCTGCCATCCATCATAAGAAGAGCTTCCTCCAGGTAGTTTCTGCCTGGGCCCCAGAAAGGTTATAAATGGAGCAGGCCAGAGCCCAAGCGATAGGGAGCAGGGGAAGCCAAGACTACCTGGACCCGCTATTTGAAGGAGAGCAGCCCAGCAGAGTCCAGCCTACATCACCTGATCCCGCCAACCCTCAGCAGAACTTTAGGCACAAAAGAAATAAATGCTTATCATATCCTCACAATTTTGTAGTTGTTTTTCCTCAGCAGTAGATGATACAGTTGATGAGTATATTTTTTAATGGTAGAGTAGTATAGCCAAAAAAGATGTAGCCATAGCTTAGTCTAATGTTTATAAATGTAAGGATTTTTTAAAAACTAACAAATTCCAGGATATCTGCTATTGCTCTCCTGTAGAATTAAACTCCATTTAAAATAAGGCTTAGAAAATAACTATTCTGGCTGAAGAGGTGGACTGAGATAGCTAAGAACCTCTCTTCCCTGTCACGACCATGTTGTTTATCCAAGTACTGAAAAATAGCTCTCAGTTGTTCATTAACTTATTCAACCACCTGCTATCAAGTGCTACCAAGCAGCAGGTACTGGGTTTTTCAGGACAAGCAGCCCAGGTGTCGAACTGAGATCACAGCTTGAGAGGGAGAGATTCAAACAAAACGATCAGTATACAATGTGATAAGTGGAAATCATGGACATGTAAATGGTGCAGAATTTGAAAAAGGCTTTTAAGTAACAATAGCTAAAATTGATTGTGTACCTATTGGGAACCAAGTGCTGATTTGTATGCTTTATATAAATTGTCTCATTTAATCTTTAAAACCCTATGAAATGAAATAAAAATAACTAATACTATTTCCATTTTACAGACAAGGAAATGGAGGTCCAGAAAGGTTCAATAAGTTATTCTTCCTGGGCCAGGTATCCTGTAATGACAGTGACTAGATCTGAACTTACACATTCTAATTTCAGAGTCTAGACTCCTCACCAGTATACCACAGCTGTGACTAGGTTATACCTGAGCTGATTCTTCATAATAAAGGTCAAGGGCTGCCTCAGATGTCTGGGTTGCTGGGGTGGCCCCATGTGGATATGGCTGGCTGGTTAATCAACATCCACAGGGTTGTGGTGACCCTGGTTTGATTAACTCTGATGTTGATATAAGGGCTCAAATCCTTCTCTTTTTAAGGATCATGCAAAATGGTGGCCACTACCAACCTTTTGTCTCTCCTTCCTATTTACATTCAACCCTGAATCATACACTTTCCACCCTTTATTTCACTTTAGCCCTAGACAACTTCAAGGCTCATGTGAATAACATAGCCAGTATCCTGACTCATAGGTCTGGACTTCAACTGCAACAGCCTTCACCTCTGTTCCTTCAACACAGCGTGATGACCTTAACCATGACTACATCACTATTAGGAACTGTACTACTCATTAAAACTTATCTCATCCTCTGACCACAAACTTCCTCTGACCATGAACTCTGGTCTTTAATGCTTTCTAGTTCTCACATTTCTATCAAATCTGCACAAAACACTAAGGTTCCTCAGCACCTTAATTTCTTGAGTTTCTTCTGGTCTATACTAACTTTCTTCACTTGCTTTCATATATGGTCTGGCTTATGAGATGCATTTACTCAATTCTTGTCCCTCTTAACATCTTGTTTTCCTAGAACACCTGCAGTATTACTCATGTCAGTGGATCACTTCAATTACCTGTTCCATCTCCTATTAGTTATGGACCGCTATGTCCCACTACAAATTTGTGATTCTTAAACCCAGACTAGATTCTGTGTCACTCAAGTATCTACATGTACTGAATCATCTCTCCTTTCTTCACAGCAGTTGTCCCAAAGTTTTATCATGTTATGGGCTGAAATATATCCCTTCCCCGCCAAATTCATATGGTGAAGTTCCAAACCCACGTACCTTAGAATGTGACTGTATTTGGACACAGGGATGATTAAGTTTAAATGAGGTCTTTAGGGTGGTCCTAATCTAATACGTTTGGTGTCTTTATGAGAAGACATTAGGACACAGACACACACACCAGAAAAGACCATGTGAGGACACAGGGAGAAGATGTCATCTACAAGCCAAGGAGAGAGACTTCACAAGAAGTTAATCCTGCCCACACCTTGATCTCAGACTTATTAGGTTCCAGAATTGTGAGGAAATCAATTCCTGTGGTTTAAGCCACTCAGACTCAGATACTTTTTTATGGCAGTCCTAGAAGATTAATACAATCAGTGCCTTCAAATCTCCCTTTTCTTCTTGACTTTCTTGCAGCAAGTAATCTCATCTCCTACTTTTTGGAGAAAATAGGAGATTTCAGGCTTGAACTCTTTAACTTCCTGCTGTCATACCTACCAAACCCACTCTTTCATCTCTACTTTCCATCTGAAGAAGACGCACTTCAACTTCTCTGCCCAATGCTTCTCTTCCATTTTCTCTTTGGAGCCTGTGTCTTCTGGTCTTTTTACAGACTCATTCCATAAATGATTTTTTTATTCTTCTTTATCCTAAGCATTCCCCTCTTAGCTGGGTTTTTTTCTTTCCAGCCAAGGAATATGCTAACATTATGACTACACTTTGAAAAATGATGTAAATAAAACCCTATGATGCCATAAAGAAATAATTATGCATTCTCTTTCCCTTCCCAGTCAAACTTCCTGAAAAATAAGTCAACATTTCTTTGATGCTTCAGTTCTCAATGCACTGACTCTGGCCAGCATCACACCAGTGCACTGAATCTTCTCTGAGTCACCACAGGCTTCCTGATCCAAATACACTGGGCACTTTTCAATTGCTGCCTTATTTGACTGCTCTATCGTTCTAAAGCTGTCATCCACTTATTCTCCACCTTGTGTTTCATCATATGACACCTCTTTGTTTTTCTTCCTAACTTTTCAACTTTTTTTCTCCAACTACCTCTTAGATTCCTCTGTTTTTTTATCTGTTGATGTTCCTATGTATTCTGTCTTTCTTCTTTTTTTCCCTTTTCCTCTACTAGTTTCTATTTTATTTTCCAACAGAACTTCAACTCCTTGTAGTCATCACAATGACTCTTTTGTCTTTCTTTTTTTCTCTCCAGCAAGTATAATGTAGTGATTGAGAATGAAGACTGAGGACCCAAACTATCAGGTTTATCTTATGGCTCCATTTCTTCCGGGCTGGCAATCGCAGGGAAGTCCTTTAACCACTCTAAATTTTTCTCATCTGTAAAATGGATGTGATCTGGTTGTTTTAAGATTAAATGGGTTCAAATATGTAAAGCACTTAGACATTTCTAGTACATAATAGTAAATACCCAGAAATCCAATTATGTATTTAAGACCACTCACTGTCTCGGATGTCCCAAAATCTCATCCAAATCTGAATTAATCATCTTAAACCCTTTTTCTTTTGACAGCTTTCTCTGAAAGATCTATCACTGTTTTCCAGTCATGATGCCAGAACCTGGTTGTCTGCAAAGATTTTTCCCTCTTCTTCCTCTCCATTTTCAACAGTTATCAAATCCTATTATTTCTCATAGGAAATTTTCCTCCAATTTGTCTCCCACCTTGGATCCCTATGGCTGCTGTAATATAGGTCCTCACTTTTGATGTGTTTGTTGTGTACACTGGAGGAGTAGGGGGTCTGGACTATTGCAACTAATCTTCCTTTGACTAATTCTACTCTTCTGGTACCTTATTCGCTTGACACTCAGAGTACGTCTCTAGAAAACAAACACAGTCAGGCCGGCCCGGTGGCGCACTGGATAGTGCGCCGCTTGGGAAGCGCGGCGGCGCTCCCGCCCAAGGGTTCGGATCCCACATGCGGACCGGTTCCCGCTCACTGGCTGAGCGAGGCATGGGAGCGGCACCGGGAGTTACGATCCCGTTGCCGGTCCCCGGTCCGGTACGGGGGCAACACTGAGGGTTGCGATCCGTTGCTGGGCACGGAAAAAGACAAAAAAGACAAAAAAAAAGAAAACAAACACAGTTATGTCAGTCCTCTGCTTGAATTGCTCCAATAGCTTCAGTGTAATGACCATACTTTCAGTATGGTCTACAAGGCCTTCCTTGATTTACACAGTGTTTTCTACTTCTCCAGCTTAAACTTCTACCAATGCCCCACAATTTAGTCAAACTCAACTCTTTGCATTTGTTGATTCATGTTATCTTTTTAATCCCTATTTGCTACCTACAATGCAGGCTTCAACTGAAGGCTTTTAAGAGCTCGACTAAAAAGTTTTAAATATGTAAGACAAATAAAACACAACAAAACTCAGATAAAATGAAAACACAGATTTATTAAAACTTTCATGAGGAATTACATAAAGCCAAAATTTTTCCTGACTTCTTGTAATCTTTTCATTAATTTTCCCCCATTTTACAAATAACTTCTGTTAAAAAAACATTTCTCCCTCACTTTGTAGAGGTATATATGCATTTATTACTCCATTTGGTAACCCCTCTCCCCATGCTATTTTAAAACACCCTGCACTTGAATATTACAAAAAGGAATCCAATTTTGTAAAACAATCACAAATAGATTATTTTTTAAAATATAAAAATGAATAGTACCACTGGAATGACTTCCATATTTTTCTGTGTGAGTGTATGTGTGCATTTGCATTTTATAAATTTTCTATCTTATATATTTACCACATTTGTAATAAGAAAAATGTCTAAAAATAAAACACTTACCAAGCAGTCAAAAACTTATAATATGTATTTGGAATCTACATATATGTTCTCTTAGCATAAAACACTTGGAGTTAAGTATTACTCAGTGCAAATGTGGAGACACCTGCTAGTAGAATGAATACGTTAATACAGACCTCCTGGGGATTCGTTGTATTCTTGCCAGATGTAACTTTCCCTCCAGCCTAAACAGCACAATCAATTGATGAAACACATAGCAGAATCAACCATATGACTTTGGAACTCTTTCAGAATCAGTGTTGATAGAAATATGTCTGAACCTAACTCTTTTTAACAAGATTTGAGGAATCTTCCCACATCTCAATGTGCGTAATTGTTAGGTTTTTCATTCTCGGCTACAAGCACAAGCATACGGGATTTCTCTTGTCTTTTCTTTTCCCAAAGAGTTCCCTGGTTTGATCTCCACATCTCTGTATTTATCTCTATGAATGCTACTGCATTGTTTATAGTATAGGTGACAAGACACAAACCAGGATTTGGAAAGTGTGAGTGGGATGTGGCTGACTTTAAGCTGCCTTTTAGGAAATGTGCTATAATTTCAACATTTGCATCTGGCATTTGCATCTGTAGTTCCCTCATCTCATGCTATGTGTGAATTCCAGGCCAGTGATTCATTCTGACATGGGAGTTCTTTGCTTCTTTTACTGCATAAAAATGTGAGAGAATGAAGGGAGAAGGGTCTCATGCCTTCTGATTTTTCTAAGCCATCTTTTTTTTTTTTTTTTTTTCCATAGCTGGGGAAGAGATTTTCCGATGAGAAATGTTGCGGTTACGACATAACAATCCCACGTTTCACAACCCAACTCACTCTTCTTGTTGCTCTTCCTCCCTCCCTCCTCCCCATTTCTCACAATTCAAAGTAAATTGTGAGATTGCTAGTACAATTAAAGCTCTGGAAAAAGGAAAACTGCGTATTATGGTCTTGATAACCCTTCATGGAGAACAAGTCACTCTTCTGCCACAAATTCCAATTTTAGAGTTGGATTCAACAATAATAGTGAATAGAAGAAACACAGGAAAACAGATATGTGTTTTAAAATCATCTACAACCAGAAATGTTTATCTAGAAACATTAGGCTCTGGCAAGATGTCTATCATCTCCTTCTTGCATGTATTCCAGTTTGGGCAGAATAGCCTTATCTATTATCTAAGTACTTTTACAACCTCATTTTGGAAAGGTCTCCCTGGTCACACGTACCTTAAGCTAGAGAGGAAGGCAGCTGATTGCATATTTTTCTTTTAAGCAGAAATAGTTTTTGTAGAACAATGCAAATTATATTTATACCATTTCTTGCAAAGATTAAGATAAATGGAATTGTCATATCCACTGGGATTGGGATAGAGAGTTTCTTTGTTTAGGGGCAAAGCACATATTTTGTCATTCAGATAAAGCAAAGTGCAAAAGGCAAAAGTAAAATTGTTAATGTACATGATCTATCCAGAGGTTAAATATTTTGAATTAACATACTAGTATTTATCTGTACACAGTCTGATTTCAATAAAGTACATAAAAGTCATGAAAAATATGTGTCATTCTTCACTTACAAAGATGCTGTAATAGAGAAAATATCACTAGGAAGCTTTCACAGCAACATATCATCTCTCTATTCTTCCTAATACACAGCTGTCAAATCCATACCCTATTTTTACTTTCATGTCCATTGCCATTGCTTTAGACCTTCACCATTTTTTCCCTAATAGCCCTCTATTTGGTTTTCCTGCCTCTAGTCAAACTTTTTCAGCTTTATTTTTTGTACAGCCATCAAACCTACCCTATGCCTGAATTAATTTAACAAATTAGTGAGAATTTCTTTAATTGACAGTGATGCAAAACCCAATTTAAAAACATCTAAATTTAAAAAGGAAATTTCTTGAGCCATGCAAATAGGGAGAGTGAATGCCATGGTTCTCAAGCTCATTTCACAGGATATAATCAGGACTATATTGCTCTCTTCATTTCTTGACCTTGATTAATTATGTTTGCTTTATTTTTCAGATAGAATCTCTTGATGCAGTGACAAGATAGCCTCAAAAAACCTAATGCAAAATTCCAGGCTACTAAACAACCCCATTAGAATTAATATATTTGGGGGAAAAAATACTAGGGAAAAATTACATTTAGCCTTGCTTGTATATCATTCTTGAATAATCGGTGTCCAGAGACAAGGTTCAAATGGTCCAATCTGGATCAAGAGCCCAGAACTCTATCAAATGTCCAGTACACAATAAAAAATAAATGGGCATATAAAGGAAGAATACGATATGAGAAAAAAATCCAACAAAAACAATTGACAATAAAAACAATCTTACTGGAATTCCAGATATTGACATTATGAAGTGTACAATTTACAAATAACTATATTTAGTATGTTCAAGGAGAAAAAAAGACAATGGAAATTTAGGTAAAGAGCTCAAAATCATAGAAAAACAAATAAAAATATGAGTTGCCTTAATATTTTATTGATTGCTTTAGAAGCAGATAAAACATAGCTTAGAATAGAATTTGTGCCTTGGATGTTAGCTTAGAAAGACGTATATACAGAATTAAGAAAAAAAGAAATACATATTTATACAATAAG
>NW_007726618.1:764609-766788 GCF_000696425.1 Galeopterus variegatus | reverse complement strand
AAAAATAGTCAAAATAAAGACAAGACAGTAGAGAAAACAGAAACATGGAATTATTGAATAAGATGATATTTTTAAACCCAAATGTATAAGATGTCCATGTGATTTCATGTTAATATTCAACACTTGGTTAAGATAGTGTTCTCCAGGTTTCTCCACTCTAAAATTACTATTTTCCCCTTTCTCTACTCTATTCATTGGGGGAGAATCACTAAATCCAACCCACAGTCAAAAGGAGAGGGTTAATTAAGCTTCACTTACTCAAGTGGGGGGTATCTACATACATTATTTGGAACTGTTTTGTAAGAAGACTTTTCCTTTCTCCCACATTTATGCATTCGTTCATTCATTTACTTATATAAGCATTGACACATGTATATTTGTTTTATATTGTTCATATAGTTATAATCCAATAATACATGACTTAGCTTGTTCAAATTGCTCCATTTTTAGCTCTCTCAGGTTGGCTCCTGTGTCCCTGTGACTCGTCCTAGTTCCATCCTTTTGTTTATTAAGCATTTCCCTATTTTCTGGCTCTACAAACTGCTCTAGACTTTCCTTTTTTTCCTGTCCCTACCCTAGAAGCAGCAATTTCACCAAGGTGCTCTATGTCTGTTTTTAATTGTGATATAACTTAAACAAATCTTAATTTTACATCTCAATGAATCTTTGCGTATGCATGCACTTGTTACTACTTTGTAGATCAAGATATAGACCATTCTTATTACTCTAGAAAGTTCTTTCAAACCCCTTCTCAAGCACAGACTCCCCCTATTCTAACTTCGGTCACCCTAGTTTAGTGTTGCCTATTCCTGAATTTCATCTAAATGGAATCATACAGTATATACTCTTTTGTTTCTGACGGCTTTTACCTAACATGATGTTTTAAGCTTTCGTCTATGTTATTGTGTGCATCGGTAGTTTTATTTCCATGTGTCTTACTCCTTTTCTACTGCTATAAGAAAATACCTTAAACTGGGTAATTTATAAATAATAAAAATTTATTTCTCACAGTTCTGGAAGCTGGAAAATCCATGATCAAGGTGCTAGCAGATGTGGCTCACTCTCTGTTTCATAGATGGCATCTCTTGCTGCAACCTCACTTGTCAGAAGGGGCAAAGGGGAAAAACTTGCTCCCTCAAGACCTTTTATCAGGCACCAATCCTATCCATGAAAGTGGAGCCCTTATGCCTAATCATCTCCAAAAGGCCCTGCCTCTTAATATCATCACATTGGGGGTTAAATTCTAACATATGAATTTGGGGGACGCTAATATTCAGTCCATAGCACCATGTAACAAAATGATTCACCAGGTGTATATAGGACAATTGGTTATCCTTTCTCCTGTTCATAGACATTTAGGCGCCTCTTATCCCTCATTTTGTTTGATTTTTGCTATTATAAATTGATATGCTTAGAGAGTGTATACGCATTTTGGTAGACGTATTCTCTTACTTAATATAATGCTTTTGAGATTAATCCATATTACTGAATGTATCAAGAGAGCATTCTTTATTATTATCAACTAGTATTATTTTCTATGGATGTATAGTATTTTGTTTATCCACTCACCAGTAGATGGACATTTGGGATGTTTCAGTTTTGAGCTATTATAAACTATTATAAATATTTATGTATAACCATCTATGTGGATATGTGCTTTAGTATCTCATGTGTAAAAATCCCATGGTGGGTCAGGGGAGGGGGGCCAGAGGAATTGCTGGGTCAGATGTTAAGAAATTGCCAAAGTGCATTCCAAAGTGGTTGATTCACTTTTCACTGCCACCAATAACATATGAGAGCTCCAATTGCCCCACATCCTTGTCAGCACTTGGTATTGTTATTTTTTCAAAAGCCATTGTAGTAGATGTATAATGGAATCCCATTTGGGTTTTAGCTAGCATTTTCTAAATGAGTAATGATATTGAGCTGCTTCTCATTTGCTTATTGCCTTCTTTATCTCTTCTTTCACACAGTGTTTGCTCAAATATTTGCTCTATGTTATACTAAATTTTTTCTTATTATGAGAATTCCTTTAAAATTTTGGGTACCGGGCTGAGCCCGTGGCGCACTCGGGAACGTGCGGTGCTGGGAGCGCAGCAGCGCTCCCGACGCGGGTTTGGATCCTATATAGGGATGGCCAGTGCGCTCACTGGCTGAGCGCGGTGCGGCTGGTCTCAAA
>NW_007726618.1:762605-764030 GCF_000696425.1 Galeopterus variegatus | reverse complement strand
AAAAAAAAAAAAAAAAAAAAAAAAAATTGGGTACCAGTTATTTATCAGGTATTTATTTTGTGAATATTTTATCCTAGAGTGTAAATTGTCTTTTGGTTTTACTAACAGTGTCTTTAAAAAAGAGCAGAAGTTTTTAATTTTGATGAAATATGAGTTTCAATATTTTCATGTTTGGTTTGTGCTTTTTTGTGTTTTACTTAATATGAATTTGTCTGACTCAAAATTAGAAAGATTATCTCCTATGTTTTCTTCTAGAAGTTTCATAATTTCTATTTTATAGTTAGATTTATGATCCATTTAGAGTTAATTTTGTTTATGATATAACAATGATTGAGGCTTATTGTTTTGCATATGAATTGTCCATCTCTTCTGAAAAATATGTCTTTTTTCTGTTAAATTGTCTTATCACCTTTGTCAAAAACTAAGAACATATGCAGGGGTCTATTTCTAGAAACTCTATTTTCTATTCTGTTCCAATGACCTATGTGTCTACCCTGTCTCTGTTACTACTATTAATCTTAAAGCTTATATTGTTGATTAAAGACCTTTATTTTTTTGTAATGTAAGTATGTAATCATATATATTCTCCTCTAAGCATTGCTTTAGTTATGTTGTACAAATTTTGATATGTCGGTGCTTCGTGTTAATTACATTAAAAATATTTTCTAATTTCCGTTTTGACTTTCTTATTGATACATGGTTAGAAGGTGTGTTGCTTAAATTCCAAATATTTGGGGATTTTCTAGATATCTTTCTGTTATTGATTTCTAGTTTAATTACTGTAGTCAGATAATAAACTTTGTGATTTTAATTTTTTTAAATTTGTTAAGTGTTGTTTTATGTCCCAGAATATAATCTCTCTTGGTTAATGTTCTAAGTGTTCTTGAAAAGATGTGATTCTGCTTGTTTATAATTTTTAATTAGGTTGAGTTGGTGGATAGTGTTATTAAAATATTCTATATTTTACTGATCTGCTGTCTACCTGCTCTACTGATAACTGAGATAAGAGTGCTGAAGTCTCCAAGAATAATTTCAGACTTTTGCATTTCTTCATTCAGGACTATCAGTTTTTGCTTCATGTATTTTGAGGCTGTGTTAGCATCCTAGGTAGAATGAAAGTAAAATTCAACTAATCAACCAACAACAGCTGAATATAATGGAGTGTGTAGTAGAGAATTTGGTGTCACACAAGGAGAGGTCTGGGCTTTGTCCTTGGCTCCAGGAAGGTAACCTCTAAACCATTAAAATTTTTCAAGTAATAGTCAGTCATGGTGGCCCCTCAAACCAAACCATGTGGTATATCAATCAATCAATCATACCCACATAATGAAGCCACAGTAAAAACTTCAGACACTGAGGCTCAGGTGAGCTTCCATTGCTGACAATGTATATATTTATTTCACACATTGTTGCCAAGAGAATAAT
>NW_007726618.1:761092-762017 GCF_000696425.1 Galeopterus variegatus | reverse complement strand
GCCCTGCTAGTGAATTATCAAGATTGAGAGTGGTTTTGGGAAATCCCTGAACTTGCAGTTAATGTCAGTAGTGAGGGTGGGCTGTGTGCACTCTTCTGTCGAACTTTTGATTGGACACCAACTCCCTGCAGTTGGAGTCAGAAGTCTTGTGAGAACCTGGCAGTCTGGGGGGCTGTGTCCTCAACTCACAACTGAGCTGATTCCAGGTATAGGGTCTTATTATCAGCTTCATAAAAAGCCAGGACGTTTTCCTGGCCCTGATTTCTGTGAGGAAGATACTACATTAGGCTCTAAGTATGGGTGATTTAAGTAACTAGAAAACTCTCAAACTCATGTGTGTTACAAAACTACTGATATATTATCGTACTTCAAAATAGCTCATGGAAAAATGGAATTTAAAGATAATACAAATCTTTCCGCGAACTTTTTGAATCTCCATGTATTCTTTGTAATACTGTTATAGGTATTTCTCACCAAATTCAGGACATTTTAAAGAATATTAATTTTCTTTTTTTCCAAAAGACTGTACCAATTTAACTTACTAACAATTTATGAGTCTGCTGATTTTACTACATTATTTTTATCACTTTATATTATGTCAGATTCATCATTCATAACATGATGGAAATAAAATAGTAAACTAATTTTTGATTTGATTAGCACATTAAACACTGTTTTAAGTTTATTGGCTATTTGTACTTTTTTCTGTAGGGATCTTTTTATATGCTTTATTTTTCCATTGGGTAAACAGTATAGTTGTTGTTCTTATTGTTTCCTAATTGATTTTAAAAGCTCTTTAAATATTGAATATATTATCTTTACCTGTCAAAATTACTAGAAATAGTTTCCCAGTTATTCTTTTAGTTCCTTTATTTTCTAAAATATAGAACTATAAAAA
Source organism: Galeopterus variegatus (assembly GCF_000696425.1). NCBI lineage: Eukaryota > Metazoa > Chordata > Mammalia > Dermoptera > Cynocephalidae > Galeopterus > Galeopterus variegatus. The sequence continues at coordinate 761,119 of NW_007726618.1, read as the reverse complement.
AGGATTTGCATAGTTAAACATATTTTT
>NW_007726618.1:748382-760864 GCF_000696425.1 Galeopterus variegatus | reverse complement strand
TTTTTGTTCTTATTTAAGACTTCTTTGAACAGAAATTTCACTTTTAACAATATATTTTAAATAAAACAATTAAAAATTGAATCCCATAGCTATGTGGAAAAAATGATCATTGCAATAGTGCTTATTTAATTGGAAATAACCTAAATGCCTTCATGCAAGATAATAGTTAAAGTACTCTCCAATATCTAAAGTGAAATATTAAGTAGCTTTTAAAAGCATATTTGAAAAAAATATGTTGTGGGTAATGTTCACATTATAATGCTATATGGAAAAGCATGATTTAAAACTGTGGAAGTCTAGGTATGTAAAAGAAAACTATGTAAATATATTATATAAATACAATAATAAATAAAAGTCTAGAAGAAAACATCAAAATGTTAACTGGCTTCTCTAGGTCATGGGATTATAAATAGCTTATCTTGCTTCATTTTTTCCAAAAACAGTGTATATTACTTTAAGTGCAAAAAATAGGCTAGGAAATAAGAGCTCAGGACATAATACTAAATATAGTTTAGTAAAATGTTTTCTATTCAGTAACCAAAGTAATTTGAAATCAACTAAATTGTATTTTTCTGTGTTAAGAAGAAAAATGACTCCCAAAGATGTCCACACCCTAATCCCTGAAATCTGTGAATATGTTCATTTACAGGACACAAAGAACTTTACAGATAGAATTAAGTTCATGTATTTTAAAATAAGATTATCCAGAATAGTCCATGTTGGACAGATATAATCACAAGGATTCTTAAAAGTGAAATAGAAAGACAGAAGAGTCAGAAGAGATGGGGCTACAGGAAAGGAGGTAAAAATAAAAAATAAAAAGCTGGGAGTGTCTTGACATGCCCTACTGGCCTGGAAGACAGCCATGAGCAAAGGACTATCAAGACCTTCAGCTGACAGCCAGCAAGGAGAGGGGGACCTCAGTCTTACAATCACAGGGAACCTGAATTCTTCCAAAAATTTGAACTAATAAAAAAAAAAAAAAAGAGAATCTCCTTTACAGACTGCAGTAGGAGAGGAAACCCTCCTGAAGCCCTTCTGACACCTTTGTTTAGCCTGGTGAAACCCATGTCAGATTTCTTATCTATTGAACTATAACATAATAAATTTATGTTATTTACAGGCTGTACATCTCTGGTGATTTTTTCAAGAAGCACTGATAAAAATATCTACCAAATGTGAGGTTGAGGATTTGATAAAATATGCCCTGGTGCAAAGCTACAAGAGAAGAATACACAAATAAATAACCCTATATGTTATGTTAAATTATATATCCAAAGTTTTATGAAAACACAGGTGAAAACTAATTCTGCCTAAGGAATTCAGGAAAGGCATTAGAGTATTTTGATATCTGCATGTCACAGGCACCACCAAACCCCAAGAATTAGATATTTTATTTAAAGCATGCTGAACACTAGAGACCTTCCCTGAGCCACAAGTTCCAAAGGTGCTTCCAATTGGATAGTATTCGATTCCAAGCTCGTGTTACAATAACACCCTGTATGTAAGGCTCCACCTGGCCAGATTAAGGAAATTCTCTATACTTTACTTTTAAAAGAGCCCTTAAAAACAGCAACAGAAAATTATACTGTATTATTATTATTTAAATAATAGACTAAATTTGGAGCATTCTTAGATTTACAGAAAAATTATTTGCAATTTACAGAAAAATTATTTGCAACATACAGAAAATTCCCACACAGCACTCCCCCTCCATGCTAGTTTCCCCTGCTATTTACATCTTGCATTAGTGTGGTACATTTGTTATCATCGATGAACCAATATTGATACAATATTATTAACTGAATAGTTTACACTATAGTGTACATTATACATTATATAGTACACATTATAATATACAGTACACATTTTAATGCAATACATTATAGTATTCCATTAATAGTTTACGATAGGGTTCATTCACTTTTTCTGCTCTATATTCTATGGTTTTTGACAAATATATGATGACATGTTCCCACCATTACAATATCACACAAAGTACTTTCACAGCCCTAAAAATCCCCTGTGCTTTACCTATTCTCTCTCTCCCTCCTTCAAACCCCTGGCAACCACTGATCTTTATGTCTCCACAGTTCTGCCTTTTCCAGAATGTCATATAGCTGGAATCACACAATATTTAGTCTTTTCAGACTGGCTTCTTTCACTTTAGCAATATGCTTGCAAGTTTCCTCCATGTCTTTTCAGGGCTTGGTAGTTCATTTCCTTTTATTGATGAATAATATTCCATTCTATGGATATACCACAACTAATTTATCTATTCACTTATTGAAAGGCATCTTGGTTGCTTTCAAGTTTTGTCAATTATGAATATAGCTGATACAAACATTTATGTGTTGGTTTTTATGTGCACATAAGTTTTCAATTCATTTGGATAAACGTCATAGGTCAAGACTGCTGGGTCTTATGGTAAAAGTACATTGGGCCGGCCCGGTGGTGCACTGCTACAGTGCGCCGCTTGGGAGCGCGGTGGCGCTCCTGCCGAGGGTTCGGATCCCACATACAGACCGGTTCCCGCTCACTGGCTGAGCGAGGTGCACACCAAGGGTTGCGATCCCGTTGCCGGTCCGGTCCGGTGCGGGCGCGACACTGAGGGTTGCGATCCATTGCCGGACACGAAAAAAGACAAAAAGGAAAAAAAAAAAAAAAGTACATTTAATTTTGTAAGAAATTGCCAAATTGTCTTACAAAGTGGCTGTATCATTTTGCATTCTCACCAGCAATGAGTGTGAATTCCTGTTGCTCCATTCTCCTCAACATCTGGAGTTGTCAGTGTTTTGGGTTTTATTCTTTATAGTAGTAGGTTTGCGGCAGCATCTCATTGCTGTTTTCTTATGCAACTCCCTAATGACGTGATATTGAGCACTGTTTCGTATGCTTATTTGTCATGTGTATATCTTCTTTGGTGAGGTGTTTGTTCAGCTCTTTTGTGTATTTTTAAAATTGGGCTGTTTATTTTCTTATTGTTGAATTTTAAGAGTTTCTTGCATGTTTTGGATACCAGTCCTTTATCAGATACATTTGGTAAATACTTTCTTCCAGACTGTGGTTTGTCTTTTCATTCTCTTAAGTGTTGTTTGCAGAGCAGAAACTTTAAATTTGAAGGAAATCCAACTTTATCACTTTTTTCTTTCATGGATTATGCTTTTTGTGTTGTATCTAAAAAATGATCACCAAACCAAGGCCCTCTCGGTTTTCTCTCAGGTTATCTTATAGGAGTTTTATAGTTTTGCATTTTACATTTGGGTCTACTCTTATGAATGTGCAAGATCTGCATCTAGATTCATTTTTTTTGCATGAGAATGTCCATTTGTTTCAGCCCAATTTGTTGAAATGACTATCCTTTCTCTGCTGAATTGCCTTTGCTCCTTTGTCAAAGGCCAATTGACTATGTGTGTGTGTGTCTATTTCTGGGTCCTCTATTGTATTCCACTGAACTATGTGTATATTCTTTATCCAATACTACAATGTCCTGATTACTGGAGCTTTATAGTAAGTCTTAAAGTTGGGTAGACTGTCTGTTCTCCAATTTTGTTACTCTCCTTCAGTATTCTACTTGCTATTCTAGGTATTTTGTCTCCCTATTTAAACTTTAGAACCAGTTTGTCCATATCCAGAAAAAAACAAAACAAAACAAAAATTACTAGGATTTTGATTGAGATTGCATCGAATTGTAGATAAGTTGGGAATAAATGATGCCTTAACTATATTGAATCTTCCTATCCATGAACTTAAAATATCTTTATTTAGATTTTCTTTGATTTCTTTCATCAGTTTCAGAGTTTTCCCTCATATAGATCTATACATAGTTTGTTAGATTTATACAAAAGTATTTTATTTTTTTTGCTAATATATTGTGTTTTTAAACTCCAATTGTTTATTTCTGGTATATGGGAAAGCAATTGATTTTTATTGAAATTTATTTTTAACCCATCTATATAGTACACCTAGAAGGCTAAATGAGAAGCGGGGGGTTGCCATTTGTGTCTCACAGAAGTACCAGTGGAGATTCTGAGACCAGACTCATGATTTCTGGCATTGTTTGCCACTGGCCAGCAGTCTAGGCATATGCATTTCTTTAGTGTATTCATACCCAATATTTTTTTCAACAACTGACCTTAAATTATCAACAGCTATTATCTAAACCCACAAGGCAAACATTCACATCACCTAATAAAATGTAACTGCTTCTAGAAAGACACCTTTTCATGGCCCAGAAGATTTTTGCTTGAAGATAAACTCTGTGGTCTCAAGGTTTCTACTCTTTGCCACTGTAAAATCTTCTGTGTCTGAACCAGTTGTCTACCACAAGCCTTTGGATAAAAGTCGGTAAACTGACAGTATTTGAAAGATGCATTCTCATCATTGGCATATTTAGCCAAAGTGAGATTTATTTCTCCAATCCATGGGTGTCTACATCAAGCAGTATGTTCATTCTTCTTACCAGTGCCCTTTCACTAGAGGGAGCAGAGAAAACTCAGTCAAGAGTAGGCTGAGGCTCCTCGCTAATAAATGGCAACCATTAAGCTTTTGGCACACATACGCCAGTGAGTATGATCTGTAAAGTTAGCGAGTAAATTCTCCCAAATATGTGGCAACGTGAGCCCTCCTAGGATATCATATGCACACTGTGAAGTGTACTTTTAGGAGGAAAAAAGAACACAGAAAAATGCAATAAGCTCTGCAAAATTGATGTGTTGTGGAAAAAAAAGTTATAGAGCTTTAAAAACTTTTTATTTATGCTTCCTCTTCACAGCATAAATCTCATAATAAATGGTAAATTCTACACATTAAAAAATGAGGTCATAGAGTTTTTTTTGCTGAAGCATTTTTTTGAGCCTGAGTATCTTCTGTTACTCACTCATGCTAATTCCCAGTGACTGGATTTCCTTGAACCAAAGAGCCTCACGGAAACCTACCCCATGATGTCTACAATTTCTAGTAATTAGGTTAAGCATCAAAGATTTAAAAACAAAAAAATTATTTGTTTGCTTTAACAGTGAGAATATGAATATTATGGCTCTTGTCTAAATTTATTTTTAGCCTATACCAAATCTCCTTAGTTGTTTTTATTCATATCAATACATTGAGTGTCTAATATGTACTTGGAATTATGATAAGCACTTGGAGATACAAAGATGAATAAAATAATGTCCCTGCCCTCAAAGAGTTTATAGACATTATAGACAATCAGTTACAAAAATAGCTATTCAGGATCACAGAGTAATTCTTCCCTCTCACACTCACCAATATAATTCTAGGAAAAGTGTGGAATTACAAAATGTCCCAAAAGGTCTCTGTAAATATCCATTTATAAAGAAAACAAAAAAATACTTTTTCTCTGTTACAGTGCACATTTAACTCAAGACAAACAATAAAATTTCCCAATTATTAAATTCATCATTTTTTAAGTAATCTATTTTTCAAAAGGTTATGTATTTTGTGTTAGATTTGTTTAAAAAGTTATTTAATTGAAGCTTAAAATTCTTTTTTTTTTTTTTTTGTCTTTTTTCCGTGTCCGGCAACGGATCACAACCCTCAGTGTTGCCCCCGTACCGGACCGGGGACCGGCAACGGGATCGCAAGCCTCGGCGTTGCTCCCGCGCCTCGCTCAGCCAGTGAGCGGGAGCCGGTCTGTATGTGGGATCCGAACCCTCGGACGGGAGCGCCGCCGCGCTTCCCAAGCGGCGCACTATCCAGTGCGCCACCGGGCCGGCCCCAAAGCTTAAAATTCTTTGAACTGGTTATTTCCAAATTGCCAACAAAATAGTGGTCACCATACTATTTTTTTAATCAAACAAGAACTTTAAACTTTCTTTCGTGAGTATGAATAGAATTTAATTTTTACATTTAAGTAAATACATATTTACATATAGATAAATATTTTTGCCTATATGTAAATCACCTTAATGAAAAAAATGGAAGCCGGTCATGCTATGCCTAGATCCCTGACTGAAATGCACATCTTTATTATATAATAAATATACTCACAACATGTTCTGAAATAGGACTCCAGACAACTGTGAGTTTTGTTTAATACATATCTAGCCACACCCAGAGCTTAATTCAATTTTCTCATGCTTAATTAAAGATCTTAAAGTAAACTTTTATAGATCTAATTTAATTAAATATCCATAACCCAGTCAGCCATATCCAGGGTGAGCTCATGAGTATAGATGTGGTTGCCAGAGACCCACCTCTGGAAAGAAGAGACAGAAAAGAGGAATTGTGATAAACTGAATATACAACCAGAAAGACATCAACTTCATTTCCCTATGGGAAGCGAGATCAAATCTTCTAGTTTGCCCAGGAGATTACAGTTTTATCTAATATTCTCATGTAATTAGTAAAACATCTCCTTTCACTCTTAAAAACAATGTGCTGGTTCAGACAAAGATTTTTTTTTTTCCTTTCAGTCTTTTTTACTGACTGGTAATGGGATCGCAATCCTCGGTGTTGCGCCCGCACCGCGCTCAGCCAGTGAGCAAGAACCGGTCTCCACATGGGATCCGAACCCTTGGCGGGAGCGCCGCCGCACTCTCAAGCGGCACACTCTCCAGTGTGCCACCGGGCCAGCCCAGACAAAGAATTTTTTGATAAGTTTGGACTTTACTTACATATCCGAACCCTTGGCGGGAGCGCCGCCGCACTCTCAAGCGGCACACTCTACAGTGTGCCACCGGGCCAGCCCAGACAAAGAATTTTTTGATAAGTTTGGACTTTACTTACATGGGATGTAAAAACTATTTTTATACTAAACTCATGGTTCATTTTTACTATGATTGATTATTACTCGCTGGCCATAAAATAAGACTGTTACTAAGATTTTGGCATATCAACTGCATAGGGATGTCAATAGATGTGGTAGGTTAAAATTAAAGTGATCAAAAATATAAACCCACATCATCCGAAGTTCTAGGTGTAAATTGAGATAAGAAATATTTTACCCAGTTCTTCAAAACATTTAGATCTTATGATCAGGAATATAAAACATTGAGATCCTTTATAGTATTTATCAGTGGTCTTCTAGATTCCAGGGGGCTGGGTTGACTTTCTAAGATGTATTTTCAAGGTTTATAATCATGACTTCCCCTAATTTTAAAACATCTTTCATTTGAATACAGAAAAGGGCCATGATATTTACAGAAATGGAAACTGGAGATGAAATTTTCCAGGGAAAGATGTTTCGGTTTTAAAAATAAATGGAAATTTTATCCTATTTGCTACTATTCTTTAAGTACAGCATATTCTGATAAAACAATGGAAGATTTTGTATCAGAAAGAGGAATGACTTTAGATATGATGTCTTCTAAGTATATATTTCTTAGAAATTTGTTTTGCAAATTTCAAAACTGCATACATTCCATTCTGGTTTAATTTTCTCACTGAAATGCAAAGAGAAGAGGAGAGAACCAGATATGCAGATTGGAACCAAAACATAAACAGGGATTCAGTCCCATGGCACAATCCTCAGAGGAATGAAAATGGCAAGAAGAAAAGAAGTTTATGAACTCCATGTTCAGCGGAAGCAGGCAACAAAAGAGTTTAGCTGTCCTTCTAGAAAACAAAAATTAATTTGCTTGGGCCAAATTAAAATTAATTAAAATTATGCAATGTTGCCCTTGTGTTAATTTTAACGGTAAGGTTGTTGTGATTTAAGGCTACAATTAGTTCTAGTGTTTGAAAGAGAAGCTCTGTAATCGAGACAGGACATTTTAATAATCCTGGTTATAAACATTTAATACATCATCTTTAGGGACTCACAAACACATTGTAATTAACTTTTACAACTGAAATAAATCAGATTGCATTAGCATATTGCAAAGGAAAAAATCATTTGCATGATTGAAAACAGCTTCAGAAAATTATGTATAACAGGCTTCATGCAAACACCAGCACAACTTTTAACAGGTTTCTTCTATTGGGAATATTTTTAACAAGTAGAGTTTAGGATAACTTTGGCCATAAAAGGAAATATCTTGACTCCAAAGAATCAAAGTCATTCCGTGGTCAGTAGGACTGTGTCCAGATTTATTGTAACCTAGTTGGGGAATATTCAGTAAAAGGACAATTTGTACTTTTTCTGTAGCTACTACTATGCAATCAGCAAGTAATCTGGTCAGGAGAAAATAATTTTTATTTATGTGTTATTCATGTTTCTAGTGCTAAAATCATTAGCAGGAAGAAGGAAGCTTGCTGATAGTAGACTCACAAGTGTCCCTATGGCCAGCACCTAATTTGCTTCATAGAATGTCAACCTCTTCTTGAGCAATTGAGCAGTGATTTATAAAATGGCAGTCCACATTCTCACTTTGGAACTTAGCAAATAAAATGAGTTCTTATTAAAGATTAGCAATTATTTCAATTATTTTTACTGCAGGGATTTCAGGTCAAATAAACCATTTGGATACATTTCTTGATACTTTGGCTCCGGTCAGTCACTCAGTATACAAATAATGATCACCAGTGCCCGGGTGTTCTGTGCATAGGATTATAGTTAAAAGCACAGATTCTGTAGTCATATCTGTGCCTGAATCCTAGTTCATCTCTTAGTTACTGTGTGACGTTGGATTCTATGTCTCAGTTATGTTTTAAAAAGTGTTAATGTAAGGACTAAATGATATAATTCATACCATTTATCTTAGAATAATGTCTGAAACATAGTGAGTGCTAAAAAAATATTAATGATTATCACTGTAATTAATATTTCTTTGGGCTACTCCTAGGTCCATGCCTAAGAAAAGAAAATAATTACTTTATTCTTGCTGCAAGATAGTGACTTTCCTGCATAGAATTTACCCAGGACTTTTTCCTGGGTATATTTGGGTATCTTTCTCTAATTATAAGGGACCACATAAACTTAAAATAATAATTATGTAGGATTTGGACAGTATATGTAATCTTCAGTTTTAAAAACAATGAGTTCAAAATATCTAAAAATTATTTAACTCTGCACCTTAAAACAAATTAGTTTAAAACTTTAACTCCAGTAAAAAAATTTGCCTAGCTCTTCCTATTCTAAAATCCACAAAGTGTTATAAGTTTTTTAAAACATCACATTTTATTGATAGGTCCAGAAATAATTTTTCTTCAACACCTGGGCAGGTAGGTTTTCAATTATGCATTTAAATTAACATGTACATGAAGTCCTGTCACATAGGATATGACCCCATGTGTAAAGTGGAAAAGATAATCATTCATTTCTTTTCTTTTCGCTTTGATCCTTGCCATTTTTTCTTTCCCTGTATAATTAACAAAAATTTAAGAGTTTTATCTCCTATTAAAAGAGTTACACATGGTAATTAAAAAAACAGTTACAGGGCCGGCCCGGTGGCGCACTGGATAGTGCGCCGCTTGGGAAGCGCGGCGGCGCTCCCGCCCGAGGGTTTGGATCCCACGTACAGACCGGTTCCCACTCACTGGCTGAGCGAGGCGCGGGAGCAACACCGAGGGTTGCGATCCCATTGCCGGTCCCCGGTCCGGTACGGGGCAACACTGAGGGTTGCGATCCATTGCCGGACACGGAAAAAGACAAAAGACAAAAAAAAAAAAAAAAAACAGTTACAGTTACAGTACTCCCTCTTATTCTCCTGAGATATATTTCAAGACCCCCAGTGGATGCCTGAAACCGTGAATAGTACCAAACCCTATATGTACTATATTTTTTCTGCACATACATACCTATGCTAAAGTTTAATTTATAAATTAGGCATAGTAAGAGATTAACAACAATAATTAATAATGACATAGAATAATCATAACAATATACTGTAATACAAGTTATGTGAAAAAAAAATAAAATTGGCTCCCACCCTTCCACTCACGTATTCAATTAATACTGTGCATGTACTATGAGCAAAACATTAACAGTTTTGAAAGAAAGGACATGTGTGAGACCTCAGCACTGAAGCCAGAGTAGACAAAGCGAAATCTGGAATAAATCAAGAGGTCAGAAGCCTCACCAAATTATGAAATCAGACTAAGGGGCACTGCCAAGCTCAGATTCTTGGTGTCTAGGCATAGCAACTCCCCACCTGCCGTCCTTCCCCTCACCCCACCCCACCCCCAAAAAAGAAAACAAGCAAAAAACAAATCCCAAGTAGAAAGAGACAAAAAGTCAACATTTATGGATCAGTTTTGGTCCAAAGCAAGGAGGAGGTTGAGGTGTGCTGCTAAGGATGCTCTTCCTTTCATTGAGTCTCTGTTCCCAGGACAATTCTGAAAACAGTCCTTTCTTCCTAATAAATCAGGTTGACGATTAACAACTAAATGACAATGACACCATTTTGGAAGGAGTGAAATCCTGGGTGGAGATTGATGAAAGGCAGGTTACAGCGGGTCATTGTGAAATCAGATGAGACAAGGACAGTCAATGAGAGGCTAGTGGGTTTTTTTCAAGGAAGTATTTCTATTCAGATTTCTGTTTAATCCTGATTCTAGAAATGGAAGGTGGGTGAACTGGAAACACGATGAGCACTTACAAGTTCTCCCCCTCTTTGTTTTGAAAAAAGGAGAAGTGTTCCACATTCTGTCCCTTTTGGGGGAAGTAATTGGACTCTTCCAATGGGAAATTTCTCATTTCTCTTGAGGCTATTGCTTATTGACTTAAAAGAACAGTAGCTTAATTAACAGAAGAAATGAAGCCTATTGCATAATTAACTAGACATTTACCTAAAATCAATAATCTAATTGCCACACCTACACAGGGGATAGCAGTTATCCTATTGAAAACAATTCATTTACATCTGCATGTTAACAAGGTGATTGGTAGTTTAAGACACCAACCTGATCTGTAAAGTGATAATTTATTGAACAATCAATTAATCTTTTTAGTGCTGCAAATATAAACAAGCAATGAAGAGCCACAAGTGTGTCTCTTTCTGAAAGGTCAGATTTAGCTAACTTCCATCTTGAGTTCATTCTCAATCAGTACTAAGATGTGTAGGCCATGAATAATATTTTATTTTAACACTCCCTCTTTGGACCTCTTTCTTTCGTGGAGACCCAATAACATGCAAAACTTTTGTAAGTAAAGCACTAGTTTAGACCTGTATCCTGGTTTTACAATGGATTCCCAACCCAAATTGAGTTTCACTTTTTGCCAATATACATTAGCGTGTCTTGAGTGGTTTGATACACCCAGCTATACACATACACACACACACACACACACACACACAGTCTGAGCCTTTAATCCAACATTGAAAAATTATGTCATATCTAAGAGAATGAATTATTACATTTATCCAAGAATATGGGTCAGTGTCAAAAAGCTTTAAAGTTCAGGTTGAATTAAGTATCCCACGGTTTGCAATCTTGTCTAAAGTTTATTTTAATCTTTTCACCCACATAATTGGATATGAGATTTCCTGAGATTTAAGACACTTCCTGCTTTATGACTGTTCTCAATGCATTTCATTTCCTTCAAGTATTGTCACAGCTTAGTATGACATCTATACACCTCCTGCATCTACCTTCAAACTTGACTATCATTTAAATTTTAACATTTATTCCAAGATATGTCAATCCAGTAGAAACATAAACCCCATAATAATCACAATACCAGCCTGACTCTAGGTAAGAGAAAAAATTTAAGTATCCACAAAAAATGTATAAGTCTTGATCTTTTAAGGGCTTTACAAACTTTATAAGATGGAAGAGCTTGAACTGAAGGGCAAAGAGGAAAGGTGGTTATGGAAAAACACAGTATGAGCTAATTAAGTGTAAAGAAGGTTCTCGGATTTAGACCAGGGGTTCTTAACTTGGAGTTCTAGTGCAGAGATTCTTTATCTAGAGTCCTAGAGTAGAGAAGCCATGAAATTGGATGGGCAAAAATTGCATCTTTATTTTCATTAATTTCTAATTGAAATTTTGCATTTCCTTTCATTATGAATGTGGACAACACATCATAACAGTATTAACAACACCTATGATTTGTCACCAAGAGCTTTCACAGATTATGTTTCTAGTACATGATCACAGATATCTGAAAATATCATGCATGCTCAATATATCTTTGATATGATGGTAATAATTAGCCCTGCCACAAGATCTTGTGATTTAATGTGTTAATAGAGAAACAAATATATTATGGTATCATGCATTTATCTTTGTAATATTTTAATGATTGTGTTTGAACATGTATTTTATATTATTTATTTAAAATCATTTTTCTGAGACAGGTTTGTAGGCTTTGTCAGATTTCCAAAAGAATCCATGGGCAAATTTCTTTGTAAAGACCCCCTTCCTTAGAGTCTACATGGAAAAGACATGGCAAGTGCCACCCCTCTCTGTACAGTGCACAAAGCAGACACTGTTCATGGGTAACATGAAGGACTCATTCCCTTGAGTGTGGGCTCAGACTCAGAATCTTTCTTATCAGAGAACTATTACCAACTAGTAAGGCAAATATTACCAACTGATGTTTGCTTTAAGCCTTTCCTGCCCGGGGGGGGGGGGGGGGG
>NW_007726618.1:711684-747947 GCF_000696425.1 Galeopterus variegatus | reverse complement strand
GGGGGGGGGGGGGGGGGAGTCCCCAAGGTGAAATTTTCTGCAAATAATGATCACAACAATAGCTGACATTTATAGAGTGCCAGGTTCTTTACATATGTTATCTCACCAAGATTCACCACAATCTCATGAGAAGGGTGTTATCACTATTCAATAATGCAGAACCTAGCTTAGAAGGTGGTAGAGCCCGTTTTCCAAAATCTCTGCTTCTTCCAATATGTTAACACTAACAATTGTGCTTTGTTTGAGAGAGAAATAATAAGGTCACATATGTTCATGGACCCCTGTCATAGATAACAGATACTAACATAAAGTAAACATTTTATCATTACCGTAATATGTAGCACTTAGTGTTTAAGCCTCCATGTGGCTTTGCATGTAGTTATCTAATGCTTTATTGCTGCCATTCAAAACGAAAACAAGATTAAGAGGGAAAGCCAAGGCACTACATTGAAAGTGAAAGGAATGTTCTATCAGGGTTGTTTCACTTACTGCCACCCCTAAACAATGTAGAAAATATACACAAGTCTTGAGTTCCTCTTTCTAGGCAGACCTTTAGGGCTAGGTACTAAAGTGCCATGGAAGTGAATAGACTATTCTTGACTTTAAGGAGCTCACAGTTGAGCATGGGGGAAAGACTGACATAAAAACTGCAACCCCAAATAAAAAGCAAAATGATCATTAGAATGGACGTTTATGGAGTATTGCCATATGCCAAATGCTTTGCTCAGTGATTTACATGCATTGAGTACTTTAATTCTAAAGATAACCCCCAAAGCTAAGCATTACCATTATTCTCCCCATCGTACAAATAAGGAAACTAAGGCAAAGAGAGATTAAGTTGCCTGCAAACACACAATAGTAGTGGCAGAGCTGGGATTCTGACCAGAGGGCGTGCTCTAAACCGGAATTGCTCACAATAAACTAAATGTGCTAACAGTGTTTTCTTCTGAAGGTTGTGGCATCAATGATGAAGGAAGGATAGATTATGATTGAAAACCACAGGTCACTTTCCCAAGTTGTGTGTGATATGCATTTGACAACAGATATTTCCTGAGTGTCTACTCTGATGGTATTAGCAGCTTCTGAGTGATATGTCATCTTTGATATCAGTTAAAGCACAGAGGTAATCGGTAGGATCAAGGGGCCATTTAAATTTTACATAAATATTAAAATTTCCATGAATAGTTTTCAATGAAGAAATGGCCACAGTGGCCAAAACATTTTTTTGTTGTTGTTAATAAGGAGAGAATCACCCAGGAACAAAAATACTAATGAGTTCGGGAGGCTTTTAACTATGTTCATCATAGCATTGCCTCCCATAGACATATACCTTGATTTTTATGTAGATGTTTTTAAACTTTAGAGGTACATTTATAATAAGGAGAGGGTATTGCACGATTTATTTATTTATTTTTACCTTTTTAGGGTTTCCATATTATGTTGCACTTGGTGGTGAGAGAATGCTTAAATCTAAATTAAGGCTCTGTGTTTTCATTGGTTTCCAATAAGAGATTTTTTTTTTTTTCTTTTGAGAAGTTGTCTTAATCTGTTTGGGCTATTATAACAAAAATACCATAGAATGAGTAATTTATAAACAATCAAAATTTACTGCTCACAGTTCTAGAGGCTGGAAGATCCAAGATCAAGGCACCAGCAGACTCAGTGTCTGGTTAGGGCTCATGTGTCCACTCATGGTGGAAAAGGCGAACAAGCTCCTTTGGGCCTCTTTTATAAGGGTGCTAATAACATTTGTGAGGGCTGTGCCCTCATGACCTAGTCACCTCCCAAAGGCTCCACTTCTTAATACTACTGCACTGGGGATTAGATTTCAATGTATGAATTTTGGAAGGATACAAGCGTTCAGACTGTAGCAGTCATTTCTCTTTGACCCTGGGAAGGTTTTTATTTAAAAACATGTTTTAAGCTCATTTCTCATATAATTTAAAACACTTAAATAATTTCAGCCATTGGAGTTCTGTTTAAAATTAATATCTTCTATTTTTCCACTGGGTTTCTGGATTCATCTGCTTGACTGTATTGCTGCTATTATCCTATATATAATCTTTCTTATAAGAGTACACTCAGTGAAATGCTCTACTAATGGCAAAAGGTTAATTTTCTAACCTGGAGTTGGTTAACAGCTGAGATGGTCCCTTCAGATTTGTATCTATATTTAGGATATACAGCAGGCTACAAACTATCACAATATATTTGAAGTATTAGAACAGAATAGAGTTTACTCACAACTAAATAGAAACATAGTCCTGGACCATAGTGGAATGAGAGGCCCTCCAAGTTCTCAGAGTCAAGTTCATAGTACAGAAGTCAGACACAGGACAGGTAAGAATGGGAACCATTGGCAGAGATGCCAAGTCAGGACAGAACACTTACAAATTAGCTGCAAATATGTAATTAGAGCTAGAATCATAAAGCCTCTTTTCAAAGTCCACAGACCAGGCCCCAATAACTGTCCTCTTGACAAATATTAAACTCTTTGTATTTAAAACTACCACCACATCTACTTTTTAAAAATTCTCCTGAGCTTGTTGGGGCTTACCAAATCATTGCCAGAAATAAACCCTGCAACTTCCTTTGACCCCATAAAAGTGGAGAGTAGGTGGTTACCTGATGTTGGAGAGGCTGAGTTGGGAAGGCTCAGGGAGGGGAGGGGAAGCCCACCCAGGTGGACTTTATTGTTTTTATCACTATAAAGGGAGTAGTTAACACTGATATTCCTTTTAAAACAGAATTTTTGCTTCACCTCTCAAACTGCCTTTGACAGTTTGTTTCTAATGGGTTGCCCATTATCAATTGTTTCTTGCCTCATCTTTTCCAGAAAAGCATTGTCTTTCCTTCTTTAACCCTTTCTAGGTTTTGCTTCCCATTCCCTGTGCCTCACTTATATTCCATTGGACTTTAACCAGCCACACACAAGCATCCCAGCTAATCTTTCCAAATTAGCACGGCACCAGCTCTGGAGGTTCTCATTAGATGTGCAGCTGAGATTTATCAGATCTCATTTGCCTAATATGGAGCCTAACTTTGGGCACCTGGCCCTTGCAGTAGGGGGTAAGGGAGAAGAGGAATGGGTCTTTTGTCACTGCTATGTAGACTCACTAATTTGCTCCGCCTAATAAAATTACAAATGGATACAGCTTTATTCACATTGCCTTTATAGGTTATAATAACCTTGGTACCCCATAACCTCCTGCTAGCTGAATTAATCAGATCATATTAATATTTCTTCTTACTTTCTTTTAACTGGTTCTTCTCTTAATTAAAGGGGCCAAAGACGTAAACAGGGGAGGTGACTAGAAACATGGCGTTGGGTTATAAACAAGGCTCATTAAAAAGATGGATGTGCAGGCAGACTGCAAAAATTGCTTACTTCGCAAGTGTACATTTTGTAATTTCCCGACGAATAAAAGAACTAATGCCAGATCCCACCCCCGCCCTTTTTCACATGTATAAAAGATGATAATTTTTGAATGCTAGGGTGGGAATGGCAAAACCAAGCAACCTATTCATCAACTGGAATAAGGTCTTTTGCATTGTAAGACTGTTCTCCTTTCCCACAAGCTTCCAAATGTGGAATATATTCAAAAGTGGAGGAAAGGAAAAAAAAACACAAACAAACCAGGAAATTATTTTAAAAGAATAAAAGAGATGAGGAACTTTGAAGAGAGACCATTAAACATATTAAACCACAGCCAAATGTGAAAGAGAAAAAGAGGGACTTCTGAAAAGACTAATGAATCAAAACTTGCGTGTGTTCAAGTGTGTGTAAGATATGCACACATGTGCTTGTCTGCACACAGAGGGACAAGAAAAGCTTAATCCTTACGCATGAGGACAGTAATTGTTAAAGTGGGCAGCCCACAGTATCAAGCTTACAGGAACTTCTAGCTGCAACAACATAGTAGAACCGAAAACAGCGTGATTTAGAAAATTTAATTCAGGTGTATCTTACAGTTATAAATATTTTGTACCTATTTGTACACTGAGTTGATGTGCACCTATACATTATTGAAAAATAGAGATTTAGATAAAGGAAATCAATATTTGTATTATACATGGATATAAAATGTTTTATATTACGGATGTACAATATATAAATATGTACATTTATTTTTATTCATGCACTTGCACACACATATATATGCTAATTTAGTTCTCATCCTCGTTTTTGAAAGTTTTGTTCACATTCACTAAACCAAGGAAGAAGGTGCCCGCATTTCATTCTCACAGCAATTACTGGTAAGGCAGGAGCTCCCAATTTCCTGTCTTTCCATCTCCCCTCTCAACAAGAGAGAAAGTCACTCTGACAGGATGACGCACAGCGAGGCCAGGCAAGACCTGGCGCCTTCATGAATAAATTAGAGATGAAAGTTTAACTGATCCCCTTGCATTTTTATGGAGGGACCTCATCCTAATTTACCTAAATGCTTTAAGTAGAAGGAAAGAAAATGTAAGAGGCTAAGGTGGAAAGGTTAAAATCTGTGTTTAAATGAAGGGTTTTTTTTCAACACATCACACAACACAAGGGTGTTTGAAACTGAAGGGAAGATTTCTTACTCAAACGTTTAAGAAAGAAGCCAAAGGAGAGGAAGGTGTTTTTTGTTTTGTTTTGTTTTGTTTTCCCTGCTTCTGTTTCCTTTTATATAAATAGTTGCTGATGTGATCAGTAACTCTTAGTCTAAGAAATTCCCTACTGATAAGAGACTATGTGTATTATATACAGAAAATACAGGAGTAAAAAATCTGAACGATCTATGTTTAAGATATTTTTTCTAAGGGGAGCTCAAATTCTGGGAAATGGCATTTTACTTAAAGCACTTCTAGGCTATGCTTCGACGAGTGACCTATTACAATGTGTTCTTCACCAGTGCATTTTTAGCACCAGACAAGCATGCCTGAGATGGGGTGTGTGGTCAAAATATTAAGTTTTTCCATACACGATCAGACCAGTGGGCTAATGATCTTAGAATCCTGCCTCTGGCAGTGGCCATTACCTGATGCTTCAGAAGCCAGGAATGAATTTGCATGACCCCAGCCCTTAAGATGTCCCCTGTGGAAAAATAGGAAATTGGCAAGGAGGATCATTTCACGGATGTGCTGAAGCTGTCATTCCTAGAAATCTTTGGCTTCAGTTCTGTGCCTGATAAGTTCACCTGCAAATGCAGTATTAACTGTTCGCATTTGCAAATTGCTCATTTTATAGGGCCCTGTGTCCATTCTTGGTCTTCCTTGCCTTTGGCTATTGAAGAGTTTGCTAAATACCATGTTCTGATAATATCTGGGTTAAATGTGCAAACTCACAGTGCATGACTGAAACACTGGGGTGTGACAATTTTCAGGAAGGGTCAGTGAAGGAAATTAAATCATTTCAGTCCATCGTTCTTTTTTGTTTTTCCATGTTTGTTTCATATTTAGCCATAAAACTGTGAAGGAAAAAAATAAGTGAAAAATGAAAACAAGTCACTCCTTTTGTAATTCCGCTATTCCCTTAAAACTTAAGCAAAATATCCTTGAGGTTGTAAATATGTGTTTTTCTAGCATAAAATCACATTGACATCTCATTGTACTTAGTCCTACTAAGGAAAACTCATAAATCTAGTCCATGTGCCACAACATAAGCATTTTTATATGAAGCCTTTTGATTTTGCTTTAGAAATACATGATTCTCTTGTCAGCTTCAAAGATAAACTTTAAGGATGAGATACACTATTTTCACCTCGGTCCTATGTCATTCTGTATTTTAATAACCATTCTAAGTTAGCATTAACTAAAAGCTCCCTGTGCAACAGGATATTCTTATTTTACGTAAATAAAATATTCTTATTTTAGACTTTTTGGTAAAAGGACTAAAGTTTCTGAGAACACAATCCACCATTTAAAAATGTGATAACATCTTAATTAGCATTTGGGTTCACCCTAGGCTATTTCTTCTAAACAGAAGCACAGCATTTTTCAAGAACCCCGCAGACTAGCTATGTGTGTCTTTTAAATGTTAAAACTTTTTTTCCCCCCCTCTTTTGATCATTTTTTCTGAACTGGATCTTCTCTCTCCCTCACCATTTGTCATTAGATCACCCTAGGCTATTTCTTCTAAACAGAAGCACAGCATTTTTCAAGAACCCCGCAGACTAGCTATGTGTGTCTTTTAAATGTTAAATGTTAAAACTTTTTTTTTCCCCTCTTTTGATCATTTTTTCTGAACTGGATCTTCTCTCTCCCTCACCATTTGTCATTAGAGGAGTGTAATTTCATGACCCTTTTCTTCTACTTGCAACTTCCTCTAAACAAAAGGGCACAATAAATAAACACAGGAGATAAGACAGTCTCTTCCCCTCAGCCCACCCCCTTCCTCTGAATTTCTTGAGCAGCCAGATCCACTTCAGTCCTTCAAATATCGTCCTGAATTAGTATCTACACTGATGCAGTGAGGCCAGAGCGCATGATAATCATAAATACCAAATAGGGCCCAACTGTAATATGTGTATTGATATATATTTTTCTAGTACTTTTGGCAAACCTATCTTGCCGGCTATACTGATGAAGGTTGCAAGTAATTGTGTACGCGTTTCTGTGAAAGATAAATGACCTTCCTTCCCAAGGACGCTTGGCCAGGCCTTAATCCTGAGTGTGTATGTGTGTGTGTGTGTGTAACTGTTTCTGAAGGCCTGACAAGGCATCTTGATCATTTCCTCGTTTTGAGGCCTACCCACAGCCTCGCACACTGCCCCCCTCTCTGAAATGTTATTATTCTGTCGTGAGGCCTTTTTCGGCCAGGATGTTACTTCATTTCCACCTTTTGTCTCAGCCTGAATGTGAATGATGCTCTTTCAGCAATATACAGCCGCTTAAACTCCCTGCTGCTGCCTTACATAAATATACAACACCCGTCTCGCCCTATAACTCACTTCAGGCCTGGAAAAATAGTGACTTCCTTTATTGGTCAGATTCTCTTGCAATTCCCAACAGCTGTATGTTCTCACCTCAGAGGATCCTTATCTTCAAGTTTCCATTTGTCTCAGCACTATTCCAGTGGATTGCCAATAAAAATGATTCCCATTTTTATAACCCCTGAGAACACAGGAGCCTGCTTTCCAGAGAAACCGATGTCACCCTCCCCCGCAAATCAACAAACAAAACCTCTGGACATCTTAACAAAAAGGGGTATTTTGTCTTCAGGAGGGATGACCTTAGAACCAAGTGCATAGGGGGTTTGGGAAAACATAAAGTGTAGTCTCTAAACACATTAATTCAAGAAAATCTGTTTATTTTCTTCCTTGAGAAAATAAATGGGAAGATATGGCATTTAATCACTAAAATAATACATGTCCATAGGTATATTTAATATCCATATTGGTAAGTGACTACATCTAAAAGAAATACCGTATTGACATTATGTTAGTTACTCCATTTTGCTTAATAAATTTAATCACTTTCCTGTGACTGTGAATTCAAGCAGATTTTAAAATTTACTTTTTAAAGGATAAAAGATAGAAAAGAAAGGAAAATGCTTTTGAAAATTCAAATTGCTATGTATTGTAAGGTAGAATAATGTAACTGTAAAGGCACTTTATTTAGTTATAGATGCCACTTATATGTGGACTTGAGCTTGGGCTCTGCTTACTTTTTTGAAATTTGGGACAACTAACTAGGTAAATCTGAGTCGCAGTTGCTACATCTGCCAAATGGGGGCTAAACGCCTCCCTTTCAAAATGTTTTGAAAACTAAGAAAGAAAATATGCACTAAAGTGTAAACTCCAAAGTGCTCTACACTATTTTTTCTCTCTATGATAAAGTTGTGGTCAGTACATGCAACTTTTAAAGAAAACTGTTTGGAAGGAGTACAAGCATGGGATGAAGACCTTGGGCATTTGCGTTGCAAGACTGTGTGCCAAATGAAAGGGCGAGAGTATTAAACACTGATGCGTCAAAGCTACACGTAAAAAAAGATGCAAATTCAAGAAACAGGGACATATGCCAGGATAAAGTCAGTGATACTCCTCTATTTTGTGACCTCACAACTCTCCATAGGAGGAAGAAAGACGACTGCTGACATTAGCAAGTGTTAGCACGGGGGCTTGCTTGGGAGCTTTTTTGCCAAGTGGAAACTGACAATTGTTATCTTATGCAAAATTCGAGCTCTGGGAGTTATCTTCCTCTTCTGCTCCTTCTGTCCAACATGACCCCAAAGCATGAATGATGATTTTGGAAGTCACCTGGTTGTGCTCAACACATTAAAACCTGACCCCAAAGACAGTTCCCATAAAATAAAAAATAAACTAAAATTATCATTTCAGCATTTACGCCAAATGTCTTAGAAATACGCCATTTCTTTATTCCCACTCTTTCTCCTTGGAGGTATGTACAGAGTAGTTTTTTTATATATATTTTCCTCTATACTCTCAAATCAGACCAAAATCTCCAAAACTGTCCCTCTGATAAGAGAAGATTGTAATCTTACAGCCAACACCATTAAAGGCAGCCCAGAGTCTTCTATAGATTGCCGGTTACCTCAAACAGCTGTGGGTAGAACTTAACATTTTCTTAGGGTCAAATGTTCCCTTGTCAGTGGGGAAATTTTTCTGCTCTAAATGAAATGTTACAAAATACATTTTCCCCCCACAAAGCTCTGGACTGGAGCTGTTTTATTTATCTGACCGTTCAGAGTACTGTAAAACATGCTGTTTCACATTGTAACATAAGCTCTTTTTTAAAGTGTGCCCTGAGTATTTGCAATTGTTATCAGGCCCAGATGTATCCGAGTGTCAGCATGAAGCTTGCTAGTTGGCTCAGATATACAGAATGTAATTAGCTCAAAGTCCTCTTTGCTAAGTTTGTAGCAGAAGCACAGCCTGAGAATAACCATTTGCTACTCTCCCCTCCTCCTCCCCACCCCACCCCCATAAAAAAATGGTGACAAAGGTTAAATCTATTGTTCATGATGCTGAAGCTCTTCTGAGTAGAGCAGATGCATGTTTTGATGGAGATTTTTGAATGAGTGGGAACCAGTGGCAAAAGTTAGCTGGGGAAAAAGACAAGATTAATAAAACCTAGGACCCTAAGTAGAAGAGTTTAGAGGGCCTCAGAAAGAAAACACAATCCGCAGTGACTTTAAAAATCATATACATGAAATCCAAAATCGTATCATTTTGCTTTCTTTTCCATCCAATTGTTTCTTTCCAGACCTTCAATTTTTAAAAACTGATCTAAGAAGAAACATTTACGTTACACGCAACGCTTTCCAACCAGTGCTCCATCCTGTGGCTTGATACAGAGAAAAGGTCTTGGGTATCATAAAGAAAGCAAAGCCAGTATGATATGGTCAAGGAGAGGCAAGAGCTAAACTGATCTGTTATTAAGAAAACTGATCAGTCTATTAGGTTCAGAAAAAAGAACAAAACCAAACAAACATAGGTGGGTTATTTACACAGTGTTGGCAGCATCAGTCTTTCCTGACCCTTGCAGGAAATCAGTTTATGCCCTGAAGCATGAAATTTGATTGTAATTATTTTAGCTTGCTCGGCTACATATGTTATTGATGATCTTTCCTAAAAATCACCAGCCTTTTAGAAATCCTGCCACAGTACTTGACTCAACGACCTGTCAGGTATACATAATAGAAAAGAAACCATGCAGGGTTTCTCCATTGATTGTTCCATAGAAGCTCAGTCTTCCCAAAGAGCGAAGCACCAACATTATATAATAGTGGTATAGAAAACAAGATTATATTTACAAATGTCTAAATATTTATAAAAGGCCCAACTGCCTGGAAATCTCATGTATCTTAGAACACCCAAAGTTCAAGCAGACATTTTGCCCTTAGTTTATAAATCCAAAAGCCGATTTGTTTGCAAGTACAATGAAGTGACAAGTTGAGTTAATTATCCAGGTGATACAGGTTTTTCAGCATTTTTTTGAGAATACATATTGAAATGAAGATCCCAACTAATAATCTGCATTTATCAAAGGTTTCTTAAAAACTTCCAATTCCTCACTTTGCCTTACCGCTGAATAAATGAGTAAAAATCCTAGATATGTACATAAATCAATCCAATAAGCCAGGTAATTCAAAATTGTAACTTCTTAGGGACTCTGGCTCCCTGAACTGCAAAATGGTAAATCAATCCAGTAAGCCAGGTAATTCAAAATTGTAACTTCTTAGGGACTCTGGCTCCCTGAACTGCAAAATGGAGGTCTGTGGTGTTTATGGGCTTGGTTACAGAACTAGTCACCTTCCGCAGCAGTGTCTTGGCTTGAGAAAATCAAAGAATTTTCTTGGTAGGCAGAGAAATTTCCTTTTCCTAATACAGGAAACACATGGCTACGTATCTATGCTTTACGTTACTTTGTTTTTGGAGACTTTTCTCTTCCATTCTATGTAGGGAAACCTTTTTGAAATAGAATTAAATCTTGACTGTACCTTGGATCTACACCTAAACACCCTGGTAGCACAAGTTTTACTCAGAACTTTGAATGGTTTTGGGTACATTTCCATTTCCCTGTATGCTCTGCCTCCAAATATCTAATGCAAACCTACTATGTGGTGTGTACCTGACGACAACTGTGTGCAGAGACATGGACACCTACCCCTGTAGAACTGCCATCTTACCCAGTGAGACTAATATTTTAAAAACTAATAATGCTATTAATGCTCAATATTTCCTGTAATAAGTATGAAGAGGGAGCAGAGAAGGGTATGCTCTGAGGGATGCCCAGAGAAAAGGACCCCAGATGGCGGGTGGGAGGGAGAGGAGGCTTCCCTGAAGAGGGATTTCTTAAATGAGATTTGGGATTCTAGTAGAACTAAGCAGTCAAGTGTGAGTGAAACAACTTTCACACAGCGATGCATTTGAGTTTGCTTGGAGGTCCGAAGTCATGATTCAAAGGAAAAGTGAGCTTTCACACCATTGGGGGCAAGGTATGCACAAGAAACCTGTTCCCTGAGTTGCCATAGGGACACTGCTAATCTTGGGACATCCTTGTGACTCTTTTTGATTCCACTGTGATTTTCTCCAGATTCCGCTCCCATGCCCCTGAATGGACACTGGTGAGGCATAAGAAAGCTGTCTGGGTGTGGGCTATGGTATCCAAAGGTACAACTTAAACCAGGCTAATTTCAGGAGAAAAGAGATGGGAATATAAAAGAGGTAGAAGAAAGATTTTTACACACTATTCAATATTCAGAGAAAAGGATGAAAGAAAAATGGCAGGTAAGAGACAAAGAAGGGAGTCTCCTATTTTCTGAATTTGTTTCCCATTTTATTAATAAAAGAAAGAGGTGCCAAATGCTTAAAAGAATGACAGCAGGTAAATAATGGAGAGAAAACTGGAGAAAGCGCACACGTCTTTATATATGAAGATGCTCTTTTTCCTCCCCTCACCCATCATTCCCACCTGGTTAGATTCTGCAAGCTCTCCCTCCTCCTCTTATGAGATAATTTCCCCCTGCAGCCTTAGTTCTGCAAAGTCAACATAGCTTATGAAAATCAAGTTGTATTCTGTATCTTTAATGCATCATCTCTAAGGATAATCATTCTGGAATCTGAACTTGTTTCTGTTATCTAGCTCCGCTTGACAATGATTTATGAACCAGAAAACAAGACAGCTTCATTTTCATAAAGCAAACTGAACCTTCTGGACCAGGAGGAGCTGTGAAACTTGTTTTGACTAGTAAACTGAAACAAACATGACATAAAAGTCAATACAACCGCGCCACTGGGCTCTCATTTTACAAAATAACTTTTCCCCCCAGATTCTAGCAGGATGACAGTTGAAATGTTGCATGATCCAATAGCAATTTTTATCTTCACTAATTACCAGCCTGGTGTAATGATGAAGGGCAACCCAAAATGGAAATAAGCACATGACAATCATCTTCTAGAAATGTGAGTCTCACCCAGAAAGCAGGAGCTTAAAAAATGTTTCAAAGTTTCTATTAAAAACCCTTTGCTGTCTTAAAGAGATGGCAATATTATTTGCTTAATGTGGGTAGAATTTACCTGTAGTAGATGTTACTTATGATGAGAATTTGCAAAATAGTTTAATACATGAATTACACTAAACATTGTAAAAACAGTCTTTGCCCATATACATACATAGCCTATGCGGTTACAGTAATAAACTCTTTGTCCATTCATATGATGGGAAGAGGGAGCGATATATCAGAGCCATAAATAGGACAAACCACCACAGTTCGTATCTGAGCACAGACACTTATTTTTGGCAAGTCCTTTTATCTTTTCTGTGTATCAGTTTTCTCCTCTGTGTAAGAAGGGGATAAATAATGGTGATACAAGACGTACAGGGTTGTTGAGAGAGAATTCAACAAGATGTTATACTTCATGTGCCTTGTGTTGTTCTTGATGGGATGTTCAGTTCAGCAGACATCACGGAATGCCTGCCACTTTCTTCCATTTCCTTTTGGAAAATAAGGCAAAGGTAAAAACTATCCAAATGGCATCAACTATTCTAAAATGCAAGAATAAAAAGATTTATCTAAATCTCCTAAAATTATATAGCAGTGGTGACCTTACAGTCACATCATGAACACACCTGGGAGAAATGGGATGGTAATGCCTTACGGGTCTGATGTAGCCTTGGGAAATTGTCTAAAAAGGAGACAGGAACGTAAAACAATGAGCGTTTTAATGGACTGCATTTGGCTAACTTAAACGTCTGAATAATTGATTTAAAATCATAATCTTTGTACATACTGTTAATTACTAAATGTATATGGAAACTATTACACAGAACACAAGCAATCTCATATAATTCTCACATGTATTAAATAATCTCTGTCGAGCTTTGATTCGAATCTAATATGCTACAGAAATACAATTCTACTTGTGAAATAAGATGCACAATTTAGAGGGCTGCCCATTTTTGCCTCTACCAAAGAATACCAGATGGTTGTTATTAGAATTTTTTTTTTAAGTGAAAACAAGAGTCACTTCCTCCTTTTCTCTATTTTTTCTTACCAATTGTTACTTTCTTGAATTTTGAAATTTATACTAAAAAGATGCATAAATTATACTGTGCATTTTAAATAATTATTTTTTTAAAAAAAACAACTTTATGCTACCTTCCAAGATTAAGAAATATCACATTACCACTGCCTTAAGGAATCTTTTTACCCCAGCCCCCACCCCATCACATCCCCATTGCTTAGCCCACCCATGTGTGGTACCACTACCCTAAATTTTGTGTTAATAATTCTCTTAATTTTCTTTATTTTTCACCTTCATATGGACCTCTCATTAGCACGTGATTTAGATTTGCTGGTTTAAAATTTTATATAAATGGAATCATATATGTATAACTCCTTTGTCTTCCTGCTTTTGCTCAACAGTTAGTTTGTATTTATTGATGTTTATACATATAGCTGTTTATGCCTTTTCTCCAGTGTGTACTTTCCATTAAATGAACATGCCACAATTTATTTTTTTTATTCTGTCATTGATGAACCTTAGTGTTGTTTCCAGCTGTAGACTATTTTGAATAATGCTGGGCACATGTGTAAGAATTTATGCAGGTAGACATCCAGAAGTCAAACTAAATTTAATTTAGGGGCAATTTGATTTTAAAGTCAGTTGTCTTAGTCTTATAAATATAGTAGCATTTAATTAAAATATCCTTAGTTAATTAACTTGACATTAGTGTTTTTTGTGGAGCACTAGAAACAGTCAAAATACCTGGCCAGGGTTTTGTCCATAATGATCTCATCACTGAAAATGTCCTGCAGGCTCTGGAACTTTGAAGGAGGAAGTGGAGAGGTAAATTAGAACATGTGACAGAGGACTGATCAAGAGCCCACCTTTTCTTCCTGTGTGCCACTCTGGGACTGGGGAAGAAAGAATGTGATATCTCTTGCCCAGGAGGTATGTCAAGGAAGGGGGGCCCAATCAGTAAAGTTTGATTTGCTGTTTTTTGTTATAATAATTATGGAAGACCAGACAGGTGATGGTGAAATTTCCTTCTAGCTCTAAATATTATGATATTCTACTTGAATGTTGTTTTCTAGTTTTTAATGTGATGGTCAGTCCAGAGCTGCCATGGGAGGAGACAAAAGACAAAGTATTATACTCACAGGACCTATAGCCAGGAGACACATCACCCACATAGGACCTCAAGGAGAGGACACCAGTCTGGTACAGAGGCAGCAGACAGAAGTAATGGGAAGGCTTAGGCCAGTGCCTTTATTGGGGTTTCTGTGGAAAAGGCAAGGCAGGACAGGGCAGGCTCTAAACTATAGGGGTAGACCCTAGTTGTCTTGCTAAGACAGAGAAATATTTCCTGCTGGGTTGTACAGACCAGAGGAGATAAGGCTCTGGACTGGTTAGCGTATTCCAGGCTGAGTCCTTGCTATCTCTAAGAATTGGCTAATTCCTGTAGGGCAGCCTCTCCCCAGCTAAAAAATGATTTTTAAGATGTCAAAACATTATAATATACAGAAAATTATATGTAATACAAATGTCAGTACAACAATGTAAAGAAGTTATAGAGCTGTTTAGACATATGATTGTCCAGAAATCCTCAAAGAGTTTGACTAATTAATCTGGTATTACACATAAGAACTTAATCAAAAAATATTTTCCCACATAGAATCAAATGTTGTAAACTTGGTAAATTTACAGACTTAAATAAGCCTAATTCTTAATGATTTCTAGCAATCAATTGACCAAATGATTTTATGAGCAGCCATGTGACTAATGGGGAAAGTCCCATATCATATTAATCGATATTAAAAACCTACTCATGTTAACTAGACTGTGTGAACCAGGGGCACTTTCACAAGACATCAAATTAATGGTTTTCCTTCAGATGAAGAGGCATAAAATAGTCAAAAAAAGGTTAGGTTAAGTTCTCATGTGGTGACTAGACCCCACTGCAAAATACATGATTTAAACACATTTATTCTAAGGAAAATCAGCCTTAGTTATTATTTAATTAATCCATCACAAGCAATTATTGTATGGACTATAAAAATAGACAAAAATATGGGTTTGACCCTGCCCTGTCTTCTTGTTCAGGTGGGGGGAGATGGGACAAAGTAGGAATCATCGTCTTCTCACCTAAACTAGGCAAAAGCAATAGGAAGATAGAATTTAGAAGGGTATTTCTAACTCTCTGAAACACAACTATTAAATTGACAAAATTTAACCAACAGTTCCACTTTGTGAAATATAACTTTGAATATTTGTATAACTATGGAATTTAAAGTTCATATGCAGAGATGGAGATAAAGGTCTAAATTCTTCTTGAGTTGTTTTTAACCTCTTATTCCCGAAATGATATTTTTAAATGACTAATGATAAATAGCATAGGCTCATTAAAACAATTTGTTAACAAACATTTTGGATTGCCTAGTGGTGTCTATTTGCCAGTACATAGTGTTATTGCCTTGAGATCATCTGCAGGTGGTCCTGCTGTAAATGCAAAAGAACATACGTGGGTGGGTTAATGAAGAAAGGCATGGACTGAATTAATCTGATATCAAGATCCCGTGGCTCCTCCCATCTGGTGTATGTTTGTTTCTCAGCAAGTAACTTGTTTTGATGGCCGTGGGCCAATAGGAACAGAAATCTCAATGTAAAATTGGGAAAATGATGGATTCATTTGGTCAACATATCAGCTGACTTTATTGATTACCTACTTTATGCTAGGCCATGAGCTAGGTACAGTGATTTTTGATGAAAAGAAAAGGGCTCCATAGACCTCCTGATTTTTTATTTGAGATAGAGGGGTGTGGGGGGTAGGGTGCATATCCAGTAACTAGTTGAATACACATTTGGGACAATGTGTAGGAAATAACATGATTTTGACTATACTGACTACATGAGGTTCATGTCTTGGTCTGAGCTCAGGCACAGAACTAAATTTTGCATTTGACTCTAACCATCTTTTAAGTTATAAAACAATTTGACTGAGATTTCACTGATGATAAAATTCCTTTAATTGTGTGTGTGTGTGTACATTTGTTTGAATATTTGTTTGTATTTATCCATCCTTACGTTTGGTATAGACTCAATACTACTGTTGACAATATTTAAATTTTTACAATCAAGGTCACATATGAAAATATTTAAAATGTTATTAAGATATATGTCCTATTTAAAAATGAGATATAAACCAAGTTTATAATTTTTACATTCAGAAAACAATAAATGTTTATTTTTGAAATTTAAAACACTTATAAAACTCTTGCACTGTTGAGCTCAACACACAAATGACAGGATTTCTGTCTCTAGATTTACATTAGCAATGTAGATCGGCATTCTTAACTAAATATGAACTTCACTGAAAGCAACAAAAATTTCTTGCAGGGTCTACCCAAAATAAATGTGGATCCTTTTGAATTGCATCATGAACTACAGTATAGATTGTAATGCATGCTAGTTTACAAAAAGGGAGACATGTATGTGCTAATTTGGACCTTGCCTGCCTGCGACCTTCTTGCAGAGTTTGGGTTTTAGCCTGGGTCCCTCTCTCCTGCAGGTGGGCTCCACAGATCTTTGCTCAAGGAGGGGAGAATGGAAAAACCTCCTGGCACATAACAGATAACTGAGGTATATAAGCAGCGAAATTACCCCAGAAAGCCATTCATTATGTGTTTTCAATATCCTCTAAAAGGATTGCCCACCCTTAACTACATATTTATACATATTTACTTGATAATCAATAAAGGAAAATGGCTGCATTATTTTGATTAAAATATCAACTCTACGTGTTACTATAAAATCACATTTAAGAAGCCAGAAAAGGGGAAATAGCAGTTCATGCTACCCTCCAGCCTATGATATATGATATTTTCAGGCTGCGAGGAGAGCAGACACATTAAGAAAATAGTGCTAATGATATTAAAGTACTTTACAAGGCTTGTTACTAAGAGCTGACAAACCTGTCAAGTGTATAATGTAGGAGGCTATCGTAACGTTCTCAGAAAACCATACCTCTACCCCATTTCACTGCAATCTCCTAATAATGGAGCTGCTATAAATTCTAGCCAGCAATGGGACAGAGCCATGGCTTCTCACCCCAATGTGAGGACATGATAAATATAAAAGAAAATGGCTGTCAGTTTTGGCGCCCGAACCTTATTACAAAGTCTTAATCTTACTGGCCTCAGCACCTTTTATCACCGCCTTGTTATGAGCTGATGGCTTTTTTATTTGCTGGGAGATGGAGGATGTGTCATTTGATGTCCTTTTATGTAGCCACTGCTCTGTCCTCTCATGAAAAAAAAAACACACATTTTATATGTTTATTACAGTAACCGATTAAATGTGAGACTCGCTGTTGGTTCAAGTATTGTGGGCTTAAGATTTAACCTAGTCTGGATTTAAATACATCATTATAAGTATTTATGTGAATGGGACTCAAATAGGAAATTAATTTTTCTCAGCACTGGAGATAGAGCATTTGCAATATTCGTGATTGTTTATTCTTGCCATTATTGTTACTGGGATTGGTCACTCACGGTTCCAAGGTCAGCCGGAAATCCTAGCTCTTGCTTTTCTTCTTTAGACATCTAGCTTTGAGGAAGGAGGCCCTGTAAACAGAGCCCGGCTCAAACTCGGCTCAGGTTCAATCAGTGTGATCCTGAAGATGAGATAAACTGCAATGATCTAAATATTAGACGGAAAATCTCACAGCTCACTTCCCATCTTCTTCATTTACGGCAAATGAGAATCTGAACCTCATGTGTAACACTGACCCCGGCAAAACCTTTATCCACTGGAACTGCTGCAAAGTGGCGGCATCAGGTACTTAACAGGACCTGACATTGATGGCTGGTTTCAAACTACGGCCAGAGACTCCATCACTAGATCTTATCTTCAATTCATGTCCATAAAACGTGATGGCCCTGAGCGTGACACACAGGGAGCTTTATCCTGCCTGCTGTGCCTGCCAGCCAAGAATCAGACTCCAGAGTGGGGACATCACCGATTTCATTTAGGAGTGGACTTACCCATATGTGTACAAGCGGGTGCTCAGAGTATGTTTCTCTTCATTCAAGGCTTCTGCATTCTAAAGTCAAAGGTCATGGGAGCCCCAGAGATTTATTTCTCTAGATGTTGTAGGAAATTGCCAAGTTGGTTGCACCAGCTATTGGCTCTATGTATCTCCCATCTCTAAGATGGTGTGTATGTAAATGGTTTAAAATAAATATTCAGATATACAATTGAGGCTTCCTTTAACTGCATCCTACCAAGTAACTGATTTGACCATGTTTTTGACATAACAAATTATTCATTTTACTAAAGGAACAGAATTAGCTAGTAAATTGGGCATTGCAGAGGGGCAAGGAATGTTTTCTCCTACTTTATTATATCATGAACAATTGCCTCAGTTATGCAGAAATCCATTTTGTTGTGGGATCTAGTTCTGGGCTATGAGAAGATATGGAAATACCTTATGTTCTTTTCTTCGAAAAGGAAAGAATTTGGGTGCTTTTGTTTCCGGAATGTACCTAAAGTGGGAGAGTTAAAAATCTCCTTGAGTCTTTTTAGCACCTTGACTTTTCACTTGTAATTCTCTGTTGAAGAAGTATTTATGCTTAAAATGCAGCTTTGGCATGAATGGGCACCGAAATAGCCCCTCCTGTAATTTTTCCTGTAATAAGCTGTTCGTGATTTGCCACTATATGAGAAAAAAGCTGATGAAAACCCTAATGCATTGGAAAAGGCAAATTGCACGTCCAGAAATTTAATTAAAAAGGAAATAACCCACCCTGTATAAAGGTTGGCAGTTCTCTTCACAATCCTGTTTGTGCTCCTCCTCTTTCTCCTCTGTCCAAGTACAAAAAGTACTTACCAGTGAAATCTACACATGCATATTAATGAGAAAAGGCAGTCTGTTGCGAGCAACCCAGAGGTGCTTGGCCCCTCACGAGAGGTGAACAGGTTAACTGGTCTGAAACTTACAGTATCTCCTCTCATTGACTTTCCTTGTACATTCCTCCACCTACTTGTGAACCCATGATGACTACAATGTCCACACTAGTAATGACAGTATTCCTTGATGTCTGAATCACATGTTACAGTTTACATATGTGTATTTTACATACAAAACTTACACATGTATATTTTTTTCATGTCATCGTCATAATCCCTGTCTATGGTAGCTAGGGTAAACGCCAACATGCTCATTTATCAGACAAGGAAATTGACACAAGGATTCTCAGATAAAATACAGGATGCCTAGTTAAATCTGAATGTCAAATAAACAATGAATACTTTTTTTAGTACAAGTATAAGTATAGGACATTTTTCATACTAAAAATTATTTGTTGTTTATTTAATATATGAGTTTAACTGGGCAACCTAAATTTTTGCTAAAGCTGGCAAATCTAACTGAAGCTCAAAGAAGCATTTGCCAGTTCAAACAAGTAATAAATGGCAGAGATGCTATTGGACATTTTAAGAATTGCCACCTATAATATTTATATATATATTATATCACTTAATCCTTACTATATGAGGTTATTCTTCCCATTTTCCAGATGAGGAAACTGAGGTACCCCATGAGTAAGTAATTTGCTCAAGCTCATGCAGCTGCCAATTGGCAGAGTAGGGGCACAATCCCATACCTATGTTTTCAGGGCCTCCAGTGTGTTCACGACTGTACCATGTTTGAGACATGGGTTTCCAACTCTGCTTTGCAGAGTTCCATTCAATAGCATGATTCAGGCAACTGCTTTGTGGCTTTCAGCCAAAACTTTGCAGACCTCCATGAAGGCACTGACGGAATGGTATCCAAGGTTGCCTGGTGTAAACTGGAGTGTTAGCTCTCCTCACCAGAACTGTTTATATGAGATTTTGCTGCTAAGGACATCTCCAGTAAACTGCCCTTGCCCTTTGCTGAGACAGTCAACACTATCAAGTGAAGTCTGACTTTCATCACGTGAGAACTAAGGTGCAGTTTAAGGGCTCCTTAGGTCTTGCAGGTAAGTCGTGTGGGAGAAAGAGCTGTGGCAGCGGACTTACTCGGCAGCAGAGCTGGACACCCAAAAGGTCTTTGGTAAATCATTTTCAGATGTAAAAAACAAACAAAACAAACAAAACCCAAAACTATAGATATGATTGTGTTGGATGTTAAATTGCTGTTCTACATATTATCCCAAAAATGTAGAAAAGGTTGAGAAGAGCAATGAAGTTTAAAAGGAAGAAAACCTGTTGCAATTTGTACATCTGTTCAATATCACATGCAAAGGTAGACCTTAGAGCTTTAATTTTTTCCTTCTAATCTTTAGATTCTGTTCCCTGTAAATTGCCTATAATACACGTATAGGATCTCTAGACACCCACACTACATAGACACCTGAATAATACTGTTACTTAGCTATCCTTTTGCTTATTTCTCTGTCAGTATGTCATTGAATATTCAACGTATCAGTTTCAGAGCCCTAGTTTAGTAGGCTCTGGCATACTTCCCAACACACCTATTAAAGACCATCAATTCATTCTCTCTCCTTCCTATGCAGCCCCCTTTAAAAATGGCACGGTCTTGATTAATTTTCTGTTCCTCTTCATGTTTGCATGACATTTGGGAAACAATTCTCACTGGAGAACCAACTTCCCCTATTCTTGACCACTCCATGGGACTACAAGTCAAGATGAAAATTAGCATAACCCTCAGAATCTCCACTTTAGTAAAATGTAAGATGTTTTAATTACCTTGTTGTTACTACTTCGTAATCCCATGACTAGCGCTATAGTCACATGTTAGCAAAGTGAGAGAACACTGACAACAACACTAAGTGATGTGTTTTATGGCTATTACATGAAAAATGATCACTACCTTCTCCCAATCCTGTCGGCAGCATAATTGAATGCAACTTTGTGAATTTAAAATAAAAATCTGCTGTAAATATATATAACCAGTGAAACAATTTTTTAAAGTCTACTGATCTCACTCTGCTCCCACCCCCACACCTCCCAAGGTTATGATTTAACCCTGAGGCTAGCACCCAGTGCCGGAGGAGACAGCATGAAGGAAGTTAAACAAGGAAGTTACCCTTTAAGGTAAGAAAGAAAAGGTAGGATAGAGGTCAGAGGGAAAGGAGATCATAAGTATCCTAATCTTTCAAGTTTTGGCCCAAAGAGAAAAGTTGATTTGATAAATTGAGGGGAATATTAAGGACAGAGGTCCATCTGTCTGGCTCAATGTTTGGGATCTGGAAGGTGGGGTGACCTTAGAGACTGCACACATACCACCTTGGGGGCTGCCGTATCACAGTGAAGTTGAGGTGGTAGCAGAGTTAGAGAGAAAGAGGACGTACTTTACTTTTTTAAGCTGTCTTTAATTATACCTGGAGGGGGCACAATTTAGAGAAACACCCATGTGTGCCTGGACAAAGAAGTAGCTGATTGAAGGACAGCCAGCATGCCATGGGACCACCTGGGACTGGGGAGCAATGCAACTGCAAAGTAGAAGGCACCAGGTTCAGAGCCCAGACAGGGGGCTCAGAGGATCTGGGTGTCCTGTGAGAGATGCTGTGAGGCCAGCCAGGGAGAACCAGTGGGTCCTGATGAGGCTGATGAGGCAGACTGTAAGTCAGACCAGACACAGCCTGCAGCCAGGGGATGTGGTCTTCAGTCTGAGTGCCACTTATTCAGGAAGCAGCCCAGAGCAGTAACTTGGTGGAAAAGGACAGGGATACCATGACAACTCAGGGACCTCATGTCTCCTTGATCCTTAAGGACAAAATAAGTGTCCCTAATATGGCAGACACCAACTTAGAGAAAAGAAAGGAGGACAAGGGCATCTCTGAAAGTCTGAATGTGGTATCTAAAGATCACATTGTCAAAAGAAAGTGTTCAAGTTTTGTTGTTAAATTGAGATGACCAGATTGTTCTCAAATTTGTGTCTCTCTCTCCTTCGTGAAGCACAGGAAGCAAGGGCCCACAAGAACCATCAAAAGAATCAATTCAAAATAGGAAGTATATCAACTCTGCACAGGGGAGTGTTTTTTGAGTAACTTTGTGGTCCTGCAACACAAGTTTATGTAATGTTTGTTAAAAGAACTTTTGACACATTAAATTTGACAGAGTTTATTTGATCAAAAAACCAAAAGACAAAAAAAAATTTAAAAAGCATTCATAAATTGGGCAGCTCTCAGAACTGGAAGAGGTTCAGAGAGCTCCAGTCTGCAATGTGGGCAGTGAGTTCTTATATACAGAAGAGGGAAGTAAAGTACAGAAATATCTTCACTGGTTACAGATAGGGGTTTACCTTATTTGGACACAGTCTGATCAGTTGGCAGGCTGGGATTGGTGGAAGCTTGGCTGCTTATGATTGGCAGTTTAGACTCCTAAGATAGGATTGGTTCATTTGCATACTGTTAAATTGCAGATTTTTACATAGGAACTCAGAGTTCAGAGACAATGCAGGCCAATGGCTCCCTGTTTGTTTAATTTAACAAATGTAAATGTGAGTTTCAAAGATGCTGAATTCTTTAAGGGCCAAGAGTGGACCTACTCAAGGAAAATAGAGAAGGTTGGACTTGGAGATTGTACATATTTCTGGCTCATACGTATTTCTGGACTTTAAATAAATTGTTGTAACTATGTGTAGATGTTTGGCTTGAAAGTGCTCCGAGCTTTGTCATCCTCCCACTCCCTGGTAGGGCTGGGCTTGATGGGAATCTCTCCTGCATAACCACTTCACCCCTGTGTTCCTCAAGACCTTCCATGGCAAGTGACAGAATAACCCAGCTCAAACCAGCAGATGGTAAAGGGGAGCATGTTGTCCTGCATAACCCTGGCATGGGGAGGGAAGGGCTGATTGGAGGATTTTCTCATTCTTCAGCTCTGTTCTTCTCAGCTCATTCTTGCAAATCAGCTTTCTTGAAGGTTCCCCAGGCAGTTCCAAGTTCACATCTCACTACTCTCCAGCCTTGTACTTTACCCACCATCTATGCCTTAAAAATTCCCTGGGAAACATCTTTTTGTCTCAGTTTGGTTTACATAAACTTGCATGTGTTCTCTATTGCTGCTATAGCAAACTACAACAAACTTAATGGTTTTATCAATACAAATTTATTATCTTGTAGTTCTGGAGGTCAGAAGTCTGAGATGAGTCTTGAGCCAAAATCAAATTACTAGCAGAGCTTCCTTCCTTCCTGAAGGCTCTAGGGGAAAATACCTTTCCTTGCCTTTTTCAGCATCTAGACATCACCTGCATTCTTTTGTTCATGGCCCTCTTCCTCCATGTTTAAATCCAACAATGGTGGATTGAGTTTTTATATCACATCAATCTGACCTTCTTTTCCATGTCCTTCTTCCATTTTAAAGTATCCTGAGATTACATTGGGTCCATCAGGTCATTGATTAGCAACTTTAATTCTATCTGCCACTTAATTCCTTTTTTCCATTCAACATAACATGTTCCGAGGTTTTGGTGTACCACAGTCCTACTGAACAGATTGGTTTGCTAGAGAAGAGATATACTCTGATTGGCCCAACTTGGACCAGAGTTTTAGTCCTATGGGCAGGGGAGCAGTTCATATAACTGGTAGCAACTACTGGAACCACATCATGGGTCAGGGTAATGTCTGTTTCTACAAAGAGGTGTTTTTTTTAAAGAAGGAGGGAGAAAATTGTGGCTATAGAGACAACAAAACCCATCCTATACTTCTTGATAATTCAGTCTTAGAACAATTGTAGATCACACTGAGGAACTGATGTCTCCAAAAGAAGTAAACATACAAAGCACCAAATGATCCTAGAAGGTCACAGAAAATACGATTGCAGGGTAAAAAGTATTTGCTTTAACACCTGGGAGATCTTGACTGGTAGGTTCCTTGAACAGAACATGTGATCTAAAGTCTATACTATGTTGCATCTTTACAGCTGCAACCACCAAATATCAAATACTATGTGTTGATATGGGCTAGGGACTTGTGAAGGGGGCAAAGAGACAGAATGATGGGGGGAGGGTTTGCAAACCACACCTCCCCCAAATCTTGAAAATGCCCTTCGTGGAGATCATCTACCTTGGAATGAGACTTTTGGCCACATGCGCCAGTGCTACTGATGTGATCATGGGCATTGGTGGTACCGTCAGGAAAAGAAGACTGAGAACAACCTAGCAGGGTGTTGGCTTGAAGAAAAGTATTTGAAGAAATAGGTAATTCAGCAATTGTGATACGAACAGAAGTATTCAGTGTATTACAACACAGAAAAATATTTCAGATTATAGACTTCAATAGAGGAAGAGCAATATAAATGAAACACCATACATAACTTAAGAAGGAACTTCCAGGATGGCATTTTTAAAAGTATGTGACACAATTAGGTATGAAGCTGACATTGAGAGTGGCAGCATTCTTGATTGCATGTGGATATTTAAGGTTTATCCCACCCACCTGACCTATCGTACTTAATCTTTCTGTACAGTTTTTCAGAATGCCTTCTCATACATTAATTCATTTCTTTCTTATGCAATCTTTTGCAGTGAGCAGAGCAATTATTATTGTCCCTCAGTTGCAGATTTTTCATTTCATAGCACCTTGTTCAAGTTGTCATGGTCTATCTCCATTTTACTCTACTATAATTTTTCTGTCTTTTTTTGTTCTTTTTCCTTCCTTCTTTTCTTCTTTTTTTTTTTTCCTACTTGCTTGCTTTCTTGTTTTCTTACATGCAGCCTTCCTTTCTAAAGTTTACTTCCTCACCAGATTGTGAGTTACTGAAAAGTAGAGATTTGTAGCTCCAGTGCCTAGCATTATTCTTGGAAAACAATTTCAGTACACCTTGAGTGGACATGCAACTCATACTCATTGCATGAATGTTCAACAATCATTCATGTGTTTATTGAAGAAAGGATAAGACATGAGAACGTAGGAAAGCTTAAACATATGATCTAAGCATACTGTGCAATTACTAAACAGCAGGCTCAAACAAATCCCCCAAAAGTAGAGGAATTAAGCAATAATGATAAAAGCATAAATTCTATTAAATTAAAATATAAAATAGATAACATAATCAACACAAGTCTTAACAGAGAACCCAAAAAATAGAAAAATGTGTCATGTTCAAGCAAAAATTTAAAAAGAACCTATGATATAAAATAGCAAAAATCATAAAAATTAAAAAAGAGACAGTCCATATATTTGGAGGACATTAAATAATAATTATATGAAAATATTATGAATTCTTTTGTGTCAAAAACAGAAATCAAAGACAAAAATTGTTTTCTAGAAAAATACAAGGTATTAAGATTCTATCAAGACCAGGAAAACTTGAATACTCCAATAATCACAGAAGGCACCTAAAAGATGGTCAGTTATCTATCCATAAAAATGACTCTGGGCTTTTGAGGATAAGTACTATATAACTTTTGTATAAGGATCTATGTTAAAGAAAATGTCCCAAGGCACAAAAAGAGATGAACATCTTTCTAACTCATTGGATGATATTAGTATAACCTTGATTCCAAAATTTTAGAAAGATCCTGCATACACAAATACAAACTCACTCATTTACAAAGAAAGAAAACTGTAGACCAAAATATCTATTATAAACAGATGCAAATATTAGCTAATTCAGTCCATCAGCAAATTAAATGAACCATGATCTAACAGGGTTTGTCCCAGAAATGCAAAAGTGGTGCAACATCAAGAAATGTATTAATATAAGTCATTATATTAAACAAAAGTGAAAATTAAGTGAACATTTTTGTAACAGTAATAATAATAATAAATCTTATCAGGTACTAATACCCAGCATTGTTTTAAGCTCTTTAGCAGTGAGCTCATTTAATTTTTGAAATAATCTGGTGGGATAGATTCTATTATTTCCTCCACTTTTCAGAAAACTAATTGAGGCAACGGAAAGTTAAGTGGTTAGTGAAGCCATGGAAGATATGCAGAGTTCTGACTCCGAAACATGCTCTTTAAACCAATACATTGCGGTATCCATGTAGAAACGACATTCATGATTTAAATGGAAATGACTTAAAAGCAAATGACAACAACAACACAAAATAAACTAAGATAACAATAAAAAAGAAAGTCTCAACCTGGAAAATGGTGTCTACCAGAAATATACCATCAATAAATAGTCAATGCTGGAGTATTGGAATCATTCCAATCAAAACTCACGAAAAAAGACAGGGAAGCTGAATATCAGGCTGCTATTTAGCACTGTATTAGAGACTCTGGTTAATACAGTAACACTAGGAAAGCATTATAGAAATAAATTTTAAAACAGAAAAGCAGAAGGGTCATAATAAAAAAAGACAGGGAAGCTGAATATCAGGCTGCTATTTAGCACTGTATTAGAGACTCTGGTTAATATAGTAACACTAGGAAAGCATTATAGAAATAAATTTTAAAACAGAAAAGCAGAAGGGTCATAATTTATAGACACTATGATTATCTACTTAGAATTTTTAAGAATGGAAAAACCAGTGGTGAGAATAATACACTTCACAGATAATGACCAGATACAAGGTCAATTTCATAAAACCAACATGCTTTCTTAATACAAGAATAACCAATTAGAAAATATAATAAAAATAAAGGCCATTCATAATAGTAATAAAAAGCATAACGTACTCAGGAATAACATTAATTATAAAGAAGAAATGCCTATGTGAGCAAAATGATAAAATAAAATGTTACCAGATCACATGAAAGAATATCCAATTAAGTGGGAAGTAGAGATGTATGTCATTTAGAAAAATTCAATATTATAAAGATATAAATTTTCCTAAGTATAACTCTAAATTAAATATAATTCAAATAAACATTGCAATGGGACAGTTAATGGCACTTGACAAGTTGATGTTAAGAAAACATATACAAATATAGTCAAGATAGTTTAGAAATAAGAACATTAATTGTATCTTATTCTATTAAATTGCAAAATATACTTCAAACTTATAATAATTAAAACTGTGCTACTTGCACAGTAATAGAAAAATATATCAATGGAAGAGAAAAGATAGAAACAAAACTATGTGTATGTAATAATTTATTTATGATAAAATACATTTTAAATTAGTGGGAAAAGAAACATTTAATAAATTTTGAATTGGGCACCTTATAAAAAACATATCAAGTTAAACCTCTATTTCTCAGAAAGGAAAAAAATTTCAGGCATACCAGAGAGTTACATGTATTTCAAACTATAAAAATAATAGAATACAATTTTGGACAATATTTTTATAATCTTGAAGTGTACATGACCAGAAACCTTGGGAGACTATTACACTGATCACATAAAGATTACACGTGCCTGGATAAGAAGACACCATAAGATAAACACAAGGGTCAGTTTAGAGGAACGTAATATACTCACTCAAGTATTATTATCCAAAATATATGAAAAACTACTACAAATCATTAAGAAAATAACATGACTTTTTGAAAGTATATTACATTGAACTAGAATAACTTGTTTCCCATTTGGTCATTTAATTATATAATATCTGAATATATTCTATTTCTAAAAGATTAAAACAGAATAACATGTGAGTCTCCTTTCATCTTCCCCCAATTTCTTCCAATTCCTCCTCCACTTCTCCTCCATTTCCTCCTCCACTTCTCCTCCATTTCTCCATCCTTAAAAATGATCAAATTTCTACCATTTGGTGTACATCCTTCTAAATCCCCTCTTGGTAAATCTGCATATGCATCTATACATATATGCTTATTTTTGCATACAAACATGCAAGCATTGAGTGTTGCTTTTTTTTCCCCCCACTTGACATGTTTTAGAGGTCTTTCCATGCCAGGCATTTTAAAGAAATGCCTGTAGTCCTCTGACACCGATATGCCAAAATATGTGTAATCGCTTGCCCATTTAATAGACATTGAGGCTATTTCTAGTGATTCACTGTTTGGAACACATTTGTCTTGAAAATACTAATGCATGAATCTTTCTGTACCCATGGTAATAGTTCTTTAGAATAAATTTCTAAAAGTGTGATTGGTGGGTCAATTTACATTTTATAGTACAAAACTTCTTGCCAACTTCTATCAACATATGTGATCATGTATCCTTGCCAACAGTTGTTTATCAATGGTTTGCTAATTATTGTCAATAGATTTAGCAATAATTGATAACAGTTCCTCTTTTTGATTTTGTCTGATGACTAGTGTTTCATACATTTATTGTCTTTTTCTTGTGAATTCAGTGATTATGTTTTGTCCATTCTTCTGTGGGATTTCTTATTGATCTGTAAGAAATCTGTATTCTAGAGTATTAGTGCTTTGCCTCAAATCATTACAAATATTTTCTCACAGTAAATTTTCGAAGACAAGTAGGACTTTATTAGGGGAGGAGGAAACACATTTGAGACATGAAGAAATTTTGACTACTTAATCAGGTAGTTAGACAACCAGGTTAATCCTAATCAGCTCAAGAAAAAAGGTTTTATATGTATAGACAGTGTTTCCCAAATGTGAGTGCAGGAGAGCCCCTTCGGGCAACTTAAGTTAAGACTCCAAGCCTTCTAAGAGTAGAAGAGCTTGGCATGTGGCACCATACAGGGTGTGAACCTTCTGACCTGCTCAGAAATAATAAATATCATCTGTCTGTCATATTCTCTATAATTTCTTTCAATAAAGTTGTGTGTGTGTGTGTGCGTGCGTGCGTGCGTGTGTGTGTGTGTGTGTGTGTTTGGGGGAAGAGGGAGTTTTGCTGGAGTGCGGATGAGGAGTGTGTGCGTGCGTGCGTGTGTGTGTGTGTGTGTGTGTGTTTGGGGGAAGAGGGAGTTTTGCTGGAGTGCGGATGAGGAGGAAGATGGGGAGGGGATTAGAGCCTGGTGTCCAGGAGCGTGCTGCTAGCATCTGAAGGGTTAATGATGTCTGACATTGACAGTTGCCCAACTATGTCCACAAATGTCTTAACCCTCCAAGGTGACATTTTGAGGACTGTAAGGCCAGTGTGTTCTCTTTGATGATATAAAATGATTTTCCCAAGTCCAAGAGCTGGTAAGGATGAGCCTCTTCCCTTCTCTTTCCCTTTCTTCTATCTTATTTGCCCCTAAAAGTAACTGCTTAACTCCTAGTAGGTCTTATTATCTTTTTCAGGAGACTTTAGTTTATCAGATTAGTTGATACCCAATAGCAATCAGAGAAGTATAGGAATGTGACACAGATTC
Organism: Galeopterus variegatus; assembly: GCF_000696425.1. Taxonomy (NCBI): domain Eukaryota; kingdom Metazoa; phylum Chordata; class Mammalia; order Dermoptera; family Cynocephalidae; genus Galeopterus; species Galeopterus variegatus. The sequence continues at coordinate 718,823 of NW_007726618.1, read as the reverse complement.
ATGTTTTCATCCATTCAGAAGATGCTTTTTTATCATGTTCTATGTGCCAGGCACAGTGTGGGCCCTGGCGCTGGAGAGCAGAGCATAGAAACAAGCTGCCTTGCTCTCATGGAGCTGACCTACAGGGTCAGGGGCTGTGTCTGGAGCTTGGTAGGCACAGCAATAAATCCATGTTTAGTCAATCTCAAACTTAGAGATTTAATGGGCAACAAGAAAGACAGAAGTAATTAGTGATTGGTACACAGAAAATTGTTGACATTCTAATTTTCCAGGGAAGGCTATTTAAAATCCAATTATTATCTGCCATCACCTTTATTTAATAAATAAAGAGGATGTGTAAACATTGAAATCTTCACCTTCGCAAGTTGGGAGGAGAGGAAAAGCAGGCTCCCATCCCTGGCCTGTGGCTGGTTCAGCTTCTCTTGCAACCTCCTGCTCCTTCTGCAGTGTGGACAGCCTGGCCAGCTCACGTGTGGACACCCTGTCTGTTCCAACATTTCTGCCACCTCCACCCTCTGAGCTGTTCACACCACCGAAGACACACTCAAATATCTGGAAGGTCTGAAGGCCTAAGATACCTAATTTTGCTTTCTACGTGAATGAAATGAAATGAAATTGCTGGTTCCTCTTAAACGGTTAGGGGGAGGTCTGAAGGCCTAAGATACCTAGTTTTGCTTTCTACGTGAATGAAATGAAATGAAATTGCTGGTTCCTCTTAAACGGTTAGGGGGCCCATGGCAGACATTGGGGCTGGGTGGAAAAGTTCTACACAAGTGGGCCTGCCTTCAAATCCTTTAAACTGTGCATGGGTATCATGCATTTTTATGTACGTGTTATGCTTAGTGATCAAAATGGGTTTTGTTTTTTCTTTTGTTTTTTTTTTTAGTGATTGGATTAAGAATATCAAATATATAAAGGCCTCTTGGTTCATAGTGTCACTTAACAAAAAAATCTTAAAAATAAGAAACCTCATTAGTCACTTTTGGAGTTTGACAGGGAATAATTTCTTTATACTGAAAACTAATAAAGTGAACAAAGAATTTAATAAAATTTGACCAAAATGTCCCTTTACTTTGTGCATCATAAGCATAGACTAGCCCGGAGAAGTGTGGCTGAAATAGGTAAGACTGACTGATTAGATTCAGTCCATCCCTATCAGTATGACTCCTTCAATGACAGGTCATATGACAAGGTCTCTGTCAGTCCTGGGAGAGAGGGGACTGCCTTAACAAGCTGTGAATGCCAGATAGGGCCACACCAATGTGTGCAGGTGGCTTTTCCTTGGCAGTAATGACAGCAGACCTTATAAAGGCAAAGAAGGGAAAGAGAATTAACCAAGGGTAAAAGGCAAGGGCCCAACTCTAAATCAGTTTTATTCAGAGAAAACTCAGCAGTGAAATTTGCTCAATTTGGAAGTACCCACCATCAAGTGATGAACGCCCTAGATTGGACAAAACATCAGAGAACCACGTATAGGGAGCCAGTTTTATTTGGTTACAAAAAAATGTCATTTAAGGATGTTCATTTCTAATATTATTAGTATACAAAAACAGTGGCACTAAAATTATAGCATCTGTTGGTAAAAAAAAAAATTAAAAAAAAAAAATAATAATAGAGACATGGGACCGATGACAAAAATCATCCATAACAACAATGACTCCCAGATGACGTGTATGCTCCCTCTGAGCTGGGTCCTGCACTACATGCCTTGTGGAATTCCGACAAACACCATTACTATCTCCATTTCACATAGGAGCTAACTGGTTATCACAGACAGGTTAAGTAGCTTGCAGACATGGGTTTTGAACCCACCTGTGTCTGGCTCAAATCTTTTGTTGACAAACACCAGGACATGCTATCTCTCTCAATTACAATCTCAAAAAGTTTCAAATTATGAGAAAGACCCTTGGCATTTAATTCCCAATGATAAAATCATTTCTTCAAGAAACAGAGCCAGCCCTTAATCAGTATTTGCTGAATGCAATCAAGCTCATTCTCACAGTAGTAATATCTATTTGACAACCAGGGGTAAAAGTGATATTCTTTAGAAAAGGAGGCCACAACCCAGTTTTTAAAAAGAAATTGTTTGATGCAAGGTGTGCTTTAATTTAATTTAAGTCTTGGGAAACAGCTTGCCCAAAAATGACTTTTGCAAGTCACGTACAGTATTTCAATCTGTCATTTTGCGTTGACCTTCATAGGCCTTAAATATATTGCGCTGAACTTGTGAAGCTTATGAGAATGATATTAAAGTTGGTAACATTTTTTAAATCTTATTTTATATCCACTCCAATTTTTACTCTGCTATGTACAATTCTTAGAAGCAATGATTTTATGGAGCATTCTTAAATATCTATGAGTGTCTTGTTAATTAGAATTTATTGAGGTTAATTCAATAAATCACTGTTAAAGTAGGAAGTTTACTCAAATGAAATGCAAAGAATCATATGTTCAGAAGAATAGTTCCCTCAATATTTCAATGCTGGGGAGCAGATTTCATTTTAGTGTTTTATGTAAGTATATTTAAGGCCTAGAACTCAGTTTATTAACATGTGTATATACAAACTGAATTGGGAAAACCTTGCTTTAATTAAATCTTACATCATTGAATATAACTGTTCTATAATCTTTTTTTCCTGTTTTAATCTTTACCCTTCAATAATCTCATAATAGAAATTAATCTTCCTTAATGTGTGATATCTTTTGCTTTGTTGGCCAATTTATTCTGCCTATTTCACTTTAAATAGTCAGCCATTCTCCGCTAATGTTGGGAATAATCAATTGCTGAAATAATTAATGATATGTTATTTCAAAAAATAGCATTTGAACAATACAAATATTGAGGTGATCTTAAGAAAACACTAGGACTCATGATATGCAAAATTAGCATCTTCTAGAAAGGTGGAAATTATAAATTATATAATTTATTTCTATAAATTATAGGAATTAAAAATCTTCAAAGTACTTGATAAATTACAAGTAAAATAATCAAATCTTCTTTTGAGGAATATGCCTTTCTTTGCATTTTAACAGATTATTCAATCTACATTATCATCTACTTGTAAACAAACAAATACAACTGGTTTCTGGATAAAGATGGTGGATTGAATACACACACATCTAATGTCCCTGCCATCTGAAAACTAAATCTTTTTTGTTTTGTTTTGTTTTTAGGGAATAATTCCCAAGGAACAGAAAAAACAGGGATAAGACAAAAACAAAACAAAAAAAACATTTAGTTTGAAACAGAAGTTGTAACTGATCTGGTGGCTCTGAGAGCACTGAATCCCAAGCTGACCATGGGGAAAACCAAACACTAAGGGGAACTGAACTAAGGGGAACCGGAAGTGCGGGCCAAGGGGGGATAGTTACCATAAAGAAATTAGGCTGAAAGCTGTTTAAGGAGCAATTAGAGCTCCAGATCTCCTTTGTCCCTTGAAGCTGCAGGGTACTACTGCTCTCTACCCACACCAATAGAACATTGAAAAATGATTCTCTGAAGAGGATAAAACAGAAGCCATCTGAATCTGTTTTATCTGAGCTGTAGCAAACTGAAGAAGCAGATCACATGACCATTAGTAGGATGGATGCTGAGACACATGAGTGTCCATATCCATTGGAAGCAAAGAACTGGGGACTGGGCCTTTCCCGCTGAACTCTTGTCTGGGGAATCAGCATAAAGGAATAATACTGGTTTCATCAATGAAATGGCTTGGCTAGATCTGGGCTCTATGGAGAAGTATAAGCTCCACCCATAAACCCACAGCTCCCAATCACCTTTTGAGTTCTCCACTTTTAGATATGAGCAGATGACCAAGGATCACCTGACATTTTAGGAAAGGTTTTTACACGAAATTTGGAGATTAAAACAAATACACAGAGAGAAAACTGCTACCTGAAAGAAGAATATGCAAGGAGAAGAAAAGTCAAATAACCACCATTAACATCCTTAAGGAGTCAAGAGAAGATATTGCAACGTGAAATGGTACAAGGTGCTATAAATATGGAAACAACAAAAAGATAATAACTCATGAATTTTTAAAAAATGATTTAAAAATACAAAACTCAGTAGAAGATTCAGAAAACACCAGTAGGTAATTATCAAAGAATTAATTCAGGAAAATTACTGGAACTTAAGAACATGCATTGGCATATTACAGGGGTAGGAAAATGGATGAAAACAAATTCTTACCAGTACACATGTTAGTAAAAAATTATATCCCATAAGCTTCCAGATAGGGGGAAGGAAACACTAAAAGGATCAGAATCAGAATAGATTCGCCCTTCTCAGAACAACAGTAAACTGGAGAAATGCATGTAAAATGCAGAAGAAAAAGAGTTTCTACACTAGAGTTCTAGCCCAAGCCAGACTATCAGTGAACTATGTGTGTAAAACAAAACATTTTCAGACTGCAAAGTCTCCCCACGTTTTCATAGACATTCACTGGAGGATGGGCCCCCAATATATGAGGTACTAAACCAAGAAGAGAAAGATGAAAGATACAGAAAATAGGAGAGCCAGTATAGGAGACTGCTGAAGCATCTCACAAAAAGGCATACTTGGGAAAGGAGAGCCCAGAATGACAGCTGTGTCCAGACACCCAGGGCTACTAGTCTAGAGAAAGGTAGACAAGAAGGCTCTGGAAAGATATTTTCCAGGCAAATTTTGATAGAGTAACTCAAGTATATAAATGTCTTGAGAGGAGATTCAGAGATTGGCAGAGAGTTTAATGATGACTTACTGGTAACTACCTAGAAAGCTAAGTAAAGGGGGAACCCTAAAAACGAAGCAATTGTTAGCATCATGGTAAACAGAAATTTAGCTAAAAAATACAAATAATCATTTCTTTTCTAGCACAGCCCTCAACAGGATTTATTAGTGATAATACACACTGAAAATTAATTTAACAAAATATTTCAATGTAACCGTATTCAGAAAATAAGAACATAGGTATAGTTGGGAGCAGGGATAGTAAAGAGAGAAAAATCTTCATGTTCTCTGGTGGAAAAGCAATAGATAATTTCTAAAACCAAAGTAATACTAATACTAAGAAGAAGAGGAGAACGACTAGCATGGCACTTATAGACAGGGAAGGGGATTCTGAAAGAAGACAACAGAAATGTTGGAAATAGTTGTCTTTAGGAAAAAGGAAATGTGGTGAGGGGCAGAAGGAGGGATGGGATAGTCTTTATAACCTTTTTGGAACTAAATGTTTGAAACTGTGGTTGGTATAATTATGCCATACATAATCTGTAATTGATATAATTGTAGTTTATTTAGGACAGCAAGATAGAAAATCCAAAGTTAAATCTGTGGACAATCATCCAAGGTCAAGGCAAGTAGAATTTTTAATAAGCTATATTCTCATCCTCTCACAAACAAAGCACATGCTCTCTACCAAATAACATAACTCCCCTTCTCAACTGTAGAAAACTTACATGTAACACCACACAAAGTTTTAGTCTCATGTGCATTTTAGCAACTGTTTAGCTGTGCCAATTGAAGAGAACATAGGAGATAAGTTCTTCACACTTAGTTTCATTACCACAATAAGGTGATATTTGGAAAAAAAACATATTTTTGAAAAATTTTGAGATCTTAGGAGAAAGAAATAGAACAGAAGATCTACTTAGTTTTATTACCACAATAAGGTGATATTTGGAAAAAAACATATTTTTGAAAAATTTTGAGATCTTAGGAGAAAGAAATAGAACAGAAGATCTACTTAGTTTTATTACCACAATAAGGTGATATTTGGAAAAAAACATATTTTTGAAAAATTTTGAGATCTTAGGAGAAAGAAATAGAACAGAAGATCTACTTAGTTTTATTACCACAATAAGGTGATATTTGGAAAAAAACATATTTTTGAAAAATTTTGAGATCTTAGGAGAAAGAAATAGAACAGAAGATCTACTGTAATTAAAATCACTTAATATTTTTTAGCCCATAATTTTGTTACATTTGTATCAAATGATGTACAACAATAAATATTCAACTGCATCCTTTTATGACCTTAATTCAACGCATTGATGGGGGACATTCATCAGGTGTTCATCACGTTGGGATTCAGAGATGGACCATGGAATAAAGGTGTCTGCCTCACGAGTCTGCTTATCCAATAAATATGAGACCCTTGATTCCTCAGAAATGTTTTAAAATTCTTTACCTATATTTTAATCTTCTGTGTCAAACAGTGTCCTCAAATTAAGATCACTAGTTTGGTCTCACTGATTAAATGTGAAAAACCTCTTTTAATTTAGGTGTAATTGGTTAGAGAGAAAATGGAAGAGGCAGCTCCATATTCATGAAAAGACTGCTTTCCAAAGTATTCATAATACATCCCACTTGGAGCTGAGAATTCATTTTCCTCTAGAAATAATACTCAATAGGAAACAGCTAACATTTTAAGATGAGTATATTTGGTGTTCTTGGGCACCTATGGCTTATTTATTTTCTATTGGCATACTCGTGTGTGTGTTTGCACATGCAAATGTACTCAAATTATCTTTTGTGTGATAAAAAAAATAGTGCAGTCAATTGGAGTAATTAGAAGTGTTTCTTTTCTTTACTTCTTTCTGAAGGCACACTATGAGAGTACTAAGAATACAGACATGTGCCCGGAGGTTTCATGGTAGCTTACGTTTCAGCATGAAATCCAATATTTGATGGTGTATTATTTTCTCGTTCCCATCAACATTTTTGCATAAACTGCATTATGCATAGCCTAGGATTTGGGGAAGAAGGTGTACATGATTTGCTTCAAAGTAAAATGCAAAAACAACAAAACAAAACAAAACAAAAAAAACACCAAAAAATGACAACAAAAAAGATTTTTGATATAAAGTCACATAAATGTGACTCTATTAAAATAATGATCTTTGAGAAAATAAACTTTTTAAGAAATATTATTTTGAAACAAATACAACATTTTGAAATAGGCTAACATGCATGAGCTTTTTCTTGGGCATATTATTCCAAAAGTATGACTTTCTCATTTCAAAGAAAAGGGACTCTTTCGCAAATGCCCTTTTCTAAAATGTGGAAGAATAATTCTGTCACAAAGTAGGTTGTTCAGAGCCTCTGTGATCTTACCTAAATTATTAATTTGGTTAATCAGTGCATTCCCTTCACAGAT